>NC_045444.1:3021963-3063673 GCF_002776525.5 Piliocolobus tephrosceles | reverse complement strand
GGCTGGAGTGTGCCCCTCTGCTGCAGCATCTGCATCCAGGCTGGAGTGTGCCCCGCTGCTGCAGCATCTGCATCCTGGCTGGAGTGTGCCCCTCTAGTGCAGTATCTGGATAAATGTCTGCTTCTGAATTCTTACGCAATTAATGACCCAGTGACAGCCACCGTTTAGCGACGCTTAGACCCACTGACTCATTTAACAGCTATCACCATCCTCCAAGCAAACCAGAGAAGCAGCAGATAAACAGCAAGGCAGTTACGCTTGGAGGTTAGTGACTTGCTCAAGGTCTCAGAGCTACAGAGGCAGGATTTGAACCCAGGTCCAAAGGAGCCCTGGTGTCTGGACTTTTCTGAGGACTCTGTGTCCATCTTCAGAGAGGCCAGCAGAGGCCCAGGGCCAGGAGGACGTCTCCTCCCACAAATAGTTTTCAACCTCCCACTTTCAGTGGCTCTGAAGAGTGAACCTTCTCAGAGCCAGCCGCCTCCTCGTCCTCTCCTCCTGTCTGCAAGCCAGCTCCAATTCAGCACAGCCAGCCCCACACTACTGACCTGTGCCTGGACCAGCTCTTCTACAGCACGTGCCTGCCACTTGCGCAGTGGCAGAGCGGGAGACCCGGGAGTCAGCCTTCCCTCCTCCCCTCCACCACAATGGAGCCCACTTACGTGTGGGCTCATGAACACCTCTCAAAATCTCTCCTTTCAAACTCCACCCCCAGCACAGCCCACCACTCACTGGGATCATTCTGGGGCCCTCAGCTAACAGCTATCCAATCCACAGTGCTCACTGCAAAGACAGAGATTTTCAAGTTGGAAATAGGATTATGCCCCTGCCCTCGCCCCAAAACTTTCCAAAAACCCCCACTGCTATTACAAACAAGGCCTAGGCGGTGGCCCTGTGGAATGCCCTCACTCCAGCCACCGGGGCTCCTTCCAGCCCTTCCTCCGTATCACCTGCACAGGGACTTGCACGTGCAGCTTCCTTTGACTGCGGCGCTTTCTCTGTTCAGACCTCAGCCAAGTCATCACCTCATTTGGGATGCCTTCCCGGACCTGCTGGAGTTGGGCAGATCTTTCCTACGCTCAGGTCTCTCTCTCCAAACAAGGGTAGGGAAGAGCTTTCATCCACTGTGCTTGCTTTCATCTGCTTGCTCCTGTCTTTCTCACTATGCATTAGGGACCCAAATCCTTTTCCCACCTGACCATACCCAACACTCGAATACAGATGGCACAGCCATGAGCCCAGTGGGAGATGCCAAGGGCTGACCCACGGCACAGACAGGACGTGTTGAGGAAGAACAGATTCACAGTCACCTAAAGACAGCACTGACTCAATGCTATCATCACATGTGCTAGGACTCCTCCAAACTTTAAAATGTTAAGTAATCTTCACGACTGTCCCATAAAGAAGGGGCTGTTATGCTCATTTTACAGAAGACAAAACAAAGGACACTAAATAACTTGCCCAAGGTACAGGGACACCAAAACCACCTGCCACAGGGCCTATGTCCAGGGTGCAGAGGAGGAGTGGTGTCTCAGGGGGCAGGGAGTATGACTGCAGGAAGGGGCAGGGAGGGCCCCCTGCATGGGAGGGGACCCAGGTGGACACACACACACCCCAGGTGGACACACACAACCCAGGTGGACACGCACACACCCCAGGTGGAGACGCACACACATCAGGTGGAGACACACACACACACACACACCCCCCCCAGGTGGACACGCACACACCCCAGGTGGTCACACCCCCCCAGGTGGATGCACACACACACCCCAGGTGGACACACACACCCCAGGTGGACACACACACATCCCCCAGGTGGACACACACCCCCAGGTGGATGCACACACACACACACACACACACACACACGGTGCAGAGGCACACAGACAGCCTCTGCCATCGTCCCTGTCAAGCCTGTCACTTTGTGGCTTCCTTGGAGCACATTTACTTAGCTTTCCTGAGCCTCTCTTTCCCCATCTGTACAATCACGGCAGTGTGGCTTGCTTTGCAGGGCTGTTGTGAAGACACACACAGAACGCCAAGAATAGTGCCTAAAACCCAGCAGGCATTCCAAAATGAAATTGCTAATGAATGTGGCTTCTTCAAGGGCTAGGAGGACTGTTCCAAGGGGCAGGGCAAGCCTCCAGTCAATAACAGAGTGAAGGGCAGCAAGTCTAGGAAAGATGATAGGGCCACGCAGCAACACAGCTGTCATCAGACATTCACTCATCGGCTTGCATTCGGTATCCCCTCAGCTTCTGGGTTCTTATTTACTGAGTCCACTCCTTGTCAATCCTCACTTCAAAGGAAATTCAAAGAAAGATGCCAAAGTGAATTCTCTGAAAGGCTCCTATTACTTCCAAACTGAGTGGCAAATGCGGTGATGTGACGGGAAAAACCATCTAACACGATATAAAGTAAGAAACACACACATCTTCGTAACACATTTTTTAAAAAAGCTTCTGCTGCTAATATTTGGATTCCCACCCTCTCGTGTGCCCCTAACAAGAGGAAACAGGCCAAATCTGACAGTGATATTCATCTCTGTTATCCCCGCCTCTCATGGGAAATACGTTTATTAATGCGCCTCTTCCCTTGATAAATTACTAAATAGAAAGAAAAGCCTGGCACTCATTTCCCGTGGTTTCTCCTGTGATTTATGACCGGGAACATGGAGTATTCATCTGTGGATGCGCCCGTTTTCATGCCGGTCGGCCACGGGTGACTGGCCACCTGCCCACCCTCACCTGGGCGGACGCCGACACCACCTGCCTCTGGACCTTGCTTCACCCACTAGCGCTTTCTGTTGCTCATTCCTGTGTTTATTCACTGATCCATCAGCCCCTCATGCAGTGCTGAGAGTACGCCAGGCATTGATTGGACATCACGGGGACTCCAGGTAGGGAAGCCTCTGACCCTGCCCTCATGGAGCTCACCATGTAGGAGAGAGATGAAGACAGTACTCCGAGGCACCAGTCAGGATTTGCAAAGTGCCATCGAAGCAGGATTATTCTAGAGAATCCCAAGGTGCTCAGGAGGGAGATCAGTGCTTTCCCTGAGGCAGTGGGAAGGGCAGGAGATGCAAGAACAGGCCCTGGACTCAGGCAGACCCAGGTTCCAACGCTGCCTGCACACCCTGAACTGAGCAGCTTTGGGCCAGTCACTGGTTGCCTCATGCAGAAGATGGGCTACCGGCACCCACCCCAGGAGCGCTATGGGCTGACAGCCAGTGTATCATCTATACCTGTGGGCGGACTTCCATGGAGGAGGGGCTGGGAATCCCCCCAAGGCCTGTGTGCCCAGGAGCCTGGACTAAGGGGCAGGAAGAAAGAGCATCATCCTGGCACCGGCTCCCAGGAACCTTCTCCGTGCCAGATGCCATCCTCAGCCCGGGGCTGGGATGTGCTGTCACCAAGGCCAGCAGGACACAGCCTGGTGGTGGGGCTCGGGTACCCTGAATCCTCACTGGCTAAGATGTGTTCCCTGCATAGCCCAACTCCCTCACCCACGCAGATATTTTCTGGCTCGCCGAGGAGATGCTCTAAGGAAATCTTGCCTGAGGACCTTAATGCCCCCACACCTGGCCATCCACAGTCCTCTCCCCCCTCTGATGGGGGAGTAGCAAGACTCTGGGCCATGGAGCAGAGAGGCTCAGAGTTGCCAGGACCAGGGCCTAGCTAAGTAATGAACACAGAGAAACAGGCTGTGCTGGAGGCTCCTCACCATGAAGCGGCTTCGTGAAGCTGATGTGGCGGACAGTCTGTGTGGGTGTACTAGATGACCCACAGACACTGCTTAGCCCGTGCCTGTACACAACAGCTCCACCACCTTTCCTTTGCCTCGGTTCCCCTTCCTGTCTCGGGCTAGGCAAGGGATCCCTGCCTGACTTGGGCCTCTGGCAGCCCCTCCACCAGCTCTTCCTGCCTCTCTGGGTTTGATCAATGTAATTGGTTTCTGAAAACCCCCCGGATCCACAGGCAGCATAAAGAACGGGCGTCAGAGTGGAGGTGACATCCGAGCCAAATTAGTGTCAATATGACAATAAAATGCACGGCTTGGAGGAAGTATGAGCTGTAAACAGACATTTCAATCGGAAACATCTCAATCTCCTCAATGTGGTGGAGGCGGGAGGGGGTGGCTGTTCTGTTGTTAAATCACCAATATTCAACGGCATAACATGAGAAAATTCCATTTTAGGGCCCGGGTGACAACCGGTGAATTCCCCGCTCTCCAGGGAGCCGCTCAGTAGAATGATGACCTCGGTTCCCTGACTGGTTCTCTATCACCTTCCCACGCAGCAGCGCTCCTGTCTTCCCGCTGTAAATCAGGACCCCGTTAAGAACAAGAGGAAATGGGCCTTCACCCACCACTGGAAGACCAGGGAGAGCCTGGGAAATCCCTCTGTCCTGCCAGCACCCTGGCCTCCGTGCCCCAGGAGGAACGCAGGTTTGGCTGTTCAATCCCACAAGAGTGTCATAGAGTCCTCTCTAGCTTCTGGCCTTTCTTCCACCACTGCAGTGTGTTCCCAAACGTAAGGCTACACACGGCCCAGATGAGGCTATTTTAGGTTTGATGGAGACAGAGACAGGACCATCCTCCTCAGATAGGGATTAGATTTTTCATTTCAGGAAAAAATACATTGTTCCATTTCAAGAACCATTTACTTAACCCCAAAAGGTGAGTCTGTTAAAAAATATTATTAAATACACAATTGTGCAGGTGGCACTCAGCTAAGGTAAAAATTGGGCTGGTGGTTTGCAAACGGGTGTACTGGGGACAAGGCCCTGCAGGATGAGGACCCACATGGGGTTCCCACCCACCTCTCCCTGCTCGCCCTGCTGCTTGGCAGAGCCCTCTCCATGCCTTGGCTGGACATTCAAAGCCTCTGGAATGTTCTCTCCCGTACAGTGCTCCCTCCTCTGGGACCATGAATGAAGGTGCTGAGAAAGGAGGCTGGGGTAGGAGGGGCGTCAGGTCAGGACAGGTATTCCTGGTCCCGCCCGGGAGTGCACACAGGGCTGCACTGGAGCTCAGGCACCAGGAAGGCAGGGCTTGTGTGCTGTTCACGATGCGTTGCGTCCCTAGACCTAGAACCTGCCTGCTACACAGAAGGTGCCCAATAAACACCTGCCGAATCAACCAGTGTGTGTGCATGAGACACAGAGACAGAGAAAGGCAGAGAGAGAAGGCCTGTCCTCCTTGGCTGTCCATGAGCTCTCCAGGCCCCCCGCGCCTGCACAGAGCTCACGTGCTCAAGACGATGTGTATGGGGGCTTCCTGGTGTGAGCACATATTCCTCAGAGAGAGCCAGGCCCCTTCCACAGGTCTCCTGAGCTGCACTGCTGGCGCCAGGGATGGTCTACACAATTTTCTCAGTGAGAATTTGGGCAAAAAGAAACCTACTGGAAACATTCAATCACATTCTCTGCTGGGTGGTCTGGAGCTTTCCGGGAGGGACGGGCACAGACCCATGGAGCAGGCACCCACCGAAAACACCTCCCTGGCTCCCATGCTTCACGGGAGGGGAGGGGCCGGAGGACACCCCAGAGACAGGTCCTGCCTCAGCCGCCTGGCCGAGAGCGCTGGTGTTGTGTTCAGCGTCTCCTAGAGACATACATGAGAAACCGTCCACACAGGCGTCGGAGCTGAGTGGAAGTGCGGAAAGCATTTTTAAAAGCTGAAGTGAAGGTTCTGGTTCTAGTTGAAACTGGTTTTGGAAAAAAATGTATTAAGTAGCAATAAAAACTGGGATAATCCTGGACTACTCTGATTTTCTTGGATTGTAACTGGGAACAAAGGGAAAGAAGTCATCTGCTCCTGAAATCCATGGATAGGAAAAATGTCCCCACGCCCACCCCATGCTGGAGCCAGAAAAACCCATATCCTTGCTCAGGCCTGCTCTGGAATCCGGTGATGCTTCCCCACTACCCTCGCATCCTGAAGCCAGATGTGTTCCCAAGGTGGAGGCGGAGAAGGCACGGTGGGTGGGGTGTGATGAGTTAACCAGCAGCCGCTGGAGGGCTGGGAGCTCTCCCGCCCACTGCTGAGCTCACCTCTGCGCTCCTCTGCTGCTTCCCAGATGCTCAGCCCCAGGGGCTACCAAATGCTGAGTGCCTGGAAGGCAAAACCACTCCCCAGCCCCTTCCAGCCCCCTGTGAGCCAACAGCTACGTTCCTCGAGTGCTTCCCTCCTTAGCTGGAGCGTCTCTTTCCATTCCAGGGTCTTTTCTAAGTGCCATTCACTCATTCACTTACTCACCCAACAAACACAGAGGACCCGCTCCTTGCCAGACGTGCTCCCAGACCTGGCGGGGCCGGCCATCTGGCCATATGTAAGGAGATGTCCCAGGCAGCTCCAGTTAGGGGCACCTTGAGTCCCACTAGCACAGTGGCGCTAGTTGGTGGCTTGAGAGGCCTGGGGCTGGATTCTTGTGGGGTCTCAGGAGAAGGCCTAGGGCCCCATGCATAGGACACTGTGCAGGGACGAGCTCAGGGAGGTATCTGGGGACCTGCAGGTGGGGCAGTGTATGGCAAGACCACAGTGTGCAGGTGGGGAGAGGAGCTGGAGAGGAAGGCCTCTAGACGGGGGTGCTAAAGTCCGAATTTTATCCTGAGGGGGCTAGAAGTGGCACGGACCGATCACAGGATGGCGGAGAGGATGAAGATGGGAATGCTGGATGAGCAGCAGCCATGGAGCAGTGCTATGAGGGTGACATGTCACTGGCTGGCCCGGGAAGGGTGACATGCCACACTTGGAGGCCTGGGGGACAGGATGGGATGGATGGGAGATGGCAAGGAAAAGGTCTGGGAGGACCTGGACCTGGGCTTAGGCAGCAGATGGACAGAGCTGCCTACAATGAAGACATAGAATCCTGCAAGAGGGAGTGGATTTAAAGAGGGAAAGATATACTGGTGGAAAGAGACCTGCACCAGCATTATTCCAGCACCTGCTGTATGCCAGGCACTGGGCCAGGCTCACACGTGCCATCTCAGTCAATGTGTTTAATCCACACAGCTCGCAGGGCTTGGGATCGCCACTCCACACCCCTTCAGTCCTGTCACCACCTCTGAGCCCAGCTACCACAGGGAGGACACCGTGCAGCCAGGCCTGACCCAGGCCTGCCCTGGAGCTTGCTGTACGACTTCTCCCCTCTGGCTCTGGCCCAGCTGCTCTGGGCTGAGCCCAAGTTCACCTGGCCTGGCTGGCCTTCCCTGGGGCCAGGGCTCACGGTTGGTCAGGTGCATCTGCTGCTGGAAACTGCAGCCCAGGGAAGGGCAGATGGTGCTGGTGACAAACAGAGCAAGGCTTGGGGCAAGCCCAGATGTTGGGGAGCCCATTTGCTCATCTTAGAGTAAGGAGCATATTTCTAGCCTCAGAAGGTGGCTAAGGGAGTTACATGGAAGAATGTGTGTAAATGCACAGAACAGAGGCTGTTTGCATTCCAATTCACCGTCTCTCATGCATGCACATACACACACACACACTTACACACACACAGCAGACGCTCATGCTGCAAATCACTGGATGACTCCTGGCTGCCTGGCTTAGCCTTTCCTGCCCTGTGGGGACACCTGCCTCATCTTACCTCTCTCGGCCATGGTTTCTCTGCCTCGTCCACTTTCCTATTGGCCTGATGCCACCCTCAGGCCCCTGGAAGAAGGGTCCTGCTTGGAAGAAGCTGACATTTGGGTGTGACAATTTGCACATGATCCTTCATGCACTCGGTTGCTACTGTTTGGTTTCTAATATTGGCAAGAAGCATGTCTAGCACACAACTTTCTCTCAGCACCTCTGACACCTCACTGTGGCTCGTGGGAGCACCATGTAGGGCTGCTGAGAGGAGGGGGGAACAGAGCACACGGACGTGTGTGTACTCAGAGGGACGTCAGTGTCCTACACAGCCGAGAGGTGTTGTTGAACATCTGGATGGTGTGCTTAATCCTGGACTAAACACCATGCTGGGACAGGCAAGGAAGAATGGGACAGACACAGGGACCAAATTCTGGTGGCATCACTGAGGCATGTTATGGCCTCCCATCAGGGCCTGGCGAGGACCACATCCATGAGGGGCCAGCCTCGGAGGTCAGCCGCCCTCTTCTCAGCAAAACTCTTCCTGGGAAGCAGGAGATGCTCAAGATAGCTGAGGAGGCTGCTGTAAGTATGAGGTGGGCCAGGCAAAGAATGAAGTAGGAGCCAGAGGAGGGAGCTGTCCCAGTGACTGAAGGGGGCAGGGGAAAGCGAAGGATGAGGCTTCCAGGGAGACTTCCTGGAGGCGGCGAGATTTCAGCCAGGCCTTAGGGAAGTGAAGGGCTCCCCTGGAACAGAGCCCTGGGGGAGGGTTGGGGTGAGCAATGGCGGTAGCCCACACTGAATCTCACGGCCCTGCCTGGTCCCACGTGACTTCCCACCAGCCGATCCCCAACCTGCTACAGGCTGAACGGCCCTGCAGACACCAGGGCTGCTCCTACAGGACGGTCTCCCTGCCATGGGCTATCAGGGAGTAAAACCACCACCCCAGGCAGGGCTCGAGGAGGCTGGCTCTGCAGGAGGCGCCTGCCTGTCCCCGGCGGTGGCTTCCGGCTCTACTGGCTGCCCTGCGTCCCTGTGCGCCGCCGGCCAGGGCTCCAGGACCTGCAGGTGGAGTGGCACTGACTAGGGGATGAGAGGGGGCGCCGAGCCTTCCACCCCCTCCACTGTTCCTTGAGACAGGCTCCATGCTGACCCCAGGGCTCATGGTCAGAGGGTCACAGGTGTCCCTGTGAAAGCAGCTGTGAGGATGGCATTTGGGGGGTGGGAAGGACTTAGTGTCTAACAGGCACCAAAAGCATCATCTACCCAGGATCCCTGACTTCCCTCCCTTCTGTGAGGGCCCCACCTATAGCCTCCCAGCTCAGTTACTACTCCATCCTTCAAATGCTCAGGCCCGAGACCCTGCGGTCAACTTCAACTCCCTTCTTTCTCTCAACTCTATATTCTAGCTGGGAGCACATCCTGTGGTTCTACCTTCACGGTCTTCCCGAGACCTGGCCCCTTCTCCCCACCTCTACTAACTGGACCTCCTGCCTCCATCTTGCCCCCAAATCAATTCTCCCATGAGCACGGAAGGAGATTCCTTGTGTGAGTCAGTCAGCTCTCTTTTCTCCTCTGCCCAGCCTCATCTCCAGTGAAAGCCAGTCTTTTCTGAGGTGCACTGGTTGGCAAGACCCCACCTAGAAACTCTGGCCTCACCCCCACTCCCACTCCTCACGGCTGGCACTGGCCTCCTGGCTGTTTCTTGAGCTCGGCAGGCCCACTGCTGCCTCAGGCCCTTTGCACTGCAGTTTCCTCTGCCTGGAGCACTCGTCCCCAGATGTCAACTTCCCAGTGAGGCTTCCTCTGACTTCCCCATCCCAAACCGCACCCCACCCACCAGTGCTCACTCCCCTGCCCCTGCTTTGTTTCCCCGGTCCATTTGTAATTGGCTGCTTTCATATGTAATTCCTAGAGCTGCTTAGCATCTGTTTCTCCCCATCACACTGTCAGTTCCAGCTTCGTTGGCTGTGGCGTCTGCGATGCTTACAATGCTTCCTGGCCCGTGGTGACTCAGTAAGTGTTGTCCAAAGATTCAGTGTCTATGGACGGCCATTCTGCAAGGCATCAAGGTACGGCCCGACCTCTCCTTAAGGGCCCTCGTCTCCAAAAGAAACAGCGAGTGACCTTCTCAGCCTCAAGAGGGGACCTGCTAGCCCCATCCTCAGCCCCTCGGGGCCGTCACTCACCGTCCACTGGGTTGAGGTAGTCGTGGAGATGGGGTGCGCTGGCAGCACCCCCGCTCTGCATCAGCAGGTCCCCGTAGGGTGCGGGGTGGCCTGCCACGAGGGTCATCTGCTGGTAACAGTCTAAGGGGGTGGTGCCTGGAGCAGGAAGGCCGAACAGTCCCCTCTCCTTAAGGTGCTCCTGGGCCACTGTGGGCAGAGGGGAGAGAAAGAAGCTGTCAGAACCTGGCACTGGCTGCGCCTTTTCCTGCCAAAAAAAAAAAAAAAAAAAGCAAAGAGAAATGCACACCTGGTGTGGGGGGTTCTCTCCTCGGCACTTTCACCCCGCTGCCCCACTGTCTGCAGTGTGCTGGGCCTGGGCCTGGCCGGCATGAGCTGCAGTGTTGCTGCTGAAGGAGGCCTGACTCCGACCTCCATACTCCCCCATTTCATCAGATTCATAAACAATCTTTCCCTACTCTGCATCCATGCTCCTCAGAATCCCGGAGCCCCAGGTCAACAGGATCCATAGTCCAGCAGAGTCTTCAAAGTTAAAAGAAGGTGCAAACAGAGGCACCTCGGCGGCACGCGGCTGGGCCCGGTCAGTCTGTGCCTGGACATTCAGGGTGAGATCACTGCCAGGGCGCCAGGCCTGGCCAGATAAAGCTCCTGACCTGCACACATCCTTTTCCCTGCAGCGCAGAGCCTCGGGGCTGTCTGCTTCAACCCTGACTGAGGTCAGCCCTGCCCAGGGCTTAGGAAAGAGGCAGCGAGGATGAAATTCAGAGCATCCGAGGGAGGCTGGCCCTCAGCAGGATGATGTCAGGAAACGAGTGGGAGCTTGGAAACCTAGCACCCCCATTGAGGGTCCACAGGTGTGCAAAGAGGGCAGTCGGAATCTAGGAAGCAAGCTCCTAACCACTGTGCACTGCAGCCTTTCTGTTAGCAGTCTCGACAAATTCCAAAAGAGCTCTCTTATGTGCTTCACAGAGAGAGGAGACTGGGCCATGGCAACTGCCGTCCTCCTCTGCCTCCTTCTCGCCATCTCCTGTTGCATCTCCCAAGAGTTCAGGCCTCCTGCCAGGCTGACCGCCCACAGCCTCTGCCTCCATTGTCCATGCCCAAAGTTCCCTCCCCTACTCCTTCCTGCCTACCCACCTTCCCTCAAAACCTTCCCTGGAGATCCCATTTGACCCCAGTCACACATGGTCTGGCCAACACTGCCTCGGATCGCCGATGACCTTTCAAACCTCACGCGGCAGGCTCTGGGGCTGGTACCGAGCAGGGCACACAGGACTCGAATTCGGACCTCCTGCCAGCTGCTCTTGAGCCTAATCTGCCATCCTTAGTCACTTAGTAGCCCAAGGGCTGATGAGGCCTCAGAGTATCTGGTCTACTTCCTGTGGGAGCCAGGGCCATGCAAATTAGCCAGGTCCCTGCTATGTCGCGGGGCTGTGGGTGGGTACGTGGGTGTTCCAGGAGCTACCTCAGTGTCTATCTTGAACTCATGCATAGATAGCATGGTGCTCCATTGGTCGAGGGCCTCTCCTCCAGGGGCAGCTCTGTCTCACCACCCCCAGCTCCTTTTTAAATGTTTTTTTTAGAGACAGGCTCTCACTCTGTTGCCCAAGCTGAAGTGCCGTGGTGCGCTCTTAGCTCACTGCAGCCTTGAACTCCTGGGCTCAAGTGATCCTCCCACCTGGCTTCCCCAAATCCAGAGATTACAGGCATGAGCCACTGTGCCCAGCCCACCCAGCTCTTCATGGGCTACACTGCAGTCAGTGGAATACAGTGTTCCTGGTTCCTGAGCATCTCCAGGAGGGTGCTTTGTTCCTTCCTCCCACAGACGTCCCTCATGGCCCCGGCCCTGGGAGAGCAGCCAGGTTCCTTCCGCCTCTTCCCTGGAAGCCCTGTTACCATGTGTATTAGTTTCCCGGGGTAAATGCTGTAACAGATGAGCATAAACTTGGTGTTAACTGTTGTTAAAACAACAGAACTTTATTCTCTCACAGTTCTGGAGGCCAGAAATCTGAAATTAAGGTGCTGGCAGGGTCGTGCTCCCTCCAGAGGCTTAAGGGGAAGATGGTTGCTGGCCTCTTTCAGTTTCTGTTGGTTGCCAGCTTCCTGCTTGTGGCCGCATCACTCCCATGTGTGCCTCTGCCTTCATGTCGCCTTCTCCTCTGGGACTCTGTGTGTCCCTGGATGGGCGTGAATGTGTCTGCCTTCTCTGTCTGTCTCTTGTAAAGGACACCAGTTAGTGGATTTAGGGCCTGTGTGGATCATCTGGAATGATCTCTTCAGCTTAAGAGACCTAACTTAATGACATCTGCAAAGACTGCTTTTCCAAATGAGGGAATACCCACAGGTTTGGGGGTTACGCTGTGGACCTGTGTTTTGGGTGGCACCCCTCAGCTGCCATACGCCATACTAGGTGTGAGCATCAACCTGTTGTTCAGGAGTAGTATGAAGGGACGCCAGCCTGGTCACTGTCCGAGGGAACCAAGGCTGGGGAGTTGACAGTGTTAGTGTGAGCCAGGCAGAATCTGGAACCTGACCTGTGTCCTCTCACTCTTGGTCAGCCCGTCATGGACACGGCACGGTGGCTCATGCCTGTAATCCCAGCACTGGGACCTCAGGAGTGACGTGGACAGGGCTGGGCCCACTGTCCACAAGATAGCAGCCGGGCGTAGAGGCAGCACAGGCCTCAGGGCACCCCAGCTTGGTCACGGCCACACAGGGGACACATGCAGAGTTCAGGGCTGACTTCCGACTTTGAGGGGCCATTTCAGAATGCTGCCACATTCCGGCTAGCCATTTTCAAGCCCCCTGGCTACAACCATTTGCCTTGTTTGGTTTCTCTCTGGTGAGGACCAGGCAAAGTGGAAACTTCCACGCCAGGAAGATGAGTCAATGCTTCACGGAGGCTTTCTGCACATTGGAAAACTGGAAGCCCCCTTTTCATTGTGAAATTCCAGCCTGCACATTCTCAGAGCCAGGCCTCTGCTTCAACTCATGGTCACACCCGCCAGTTGGAAGAGGATGCATTCCTCTGGGGGAGAATGCTGGTAGTGATAAGAGACTCACTGGGACCACATTTCCTAGAGCCTCTGCCCATGGGGCTCTCAAGTTCAAGTTGCAGATGTCCTCTAGCCTGAGAGGTCAAGTCTCAGCTTCGTGTATTCTGAGAAGACGCAGTTGGTTGCTTTCAAGGATGGGGACAATGAGTGGCGAACAGCACTGTCAGGGGTGGCACGGGGCCATGCCCCGCTATGGGTGGGGTTGCACTTCCCGGGGAGATGGCATGGGTGGGACTGGCCCCCAAATGTCTGGGTTACTAATATGTGTCTGCATGTGTCTGTCGGTGGGGTGGGTGGGGACTAGAAGTATAAAACTTTAGATCTGCTTTATACATATAAAGACATATTTGTACCATGTGACCCTGCCCTTTTCTGGCTGAAATTAGTCACACCAGGGGTGGCCATCTGATCTCTGAGCCGGGCCAATCAATTTTCTCTGTCAAGCATCTGAACTGAAAGACACAAGGCCACAGCTTCATCCCCGGAGCCCCAGGGCCTGGGCTGCCACTTGGAGGCCTCCTGTGTTAACCCGCAAGGGGTAGATCAAACAGAGATGCAGGCAGCAGCCAGCCCACTCCGCCGAGACACCCCAACACAACATCCCCTTTCCTAATACCAGCTCCTGCAGACTTTGGTTGGTTACAACCAGTGGTTCTCAGCTACACAGGACCTACCTGGATAGACCCTTACTGTTATTATTACGGTAAATCATATATGGTTTGCATGCAAAAGAGTGCTTACCAAGTGCTCTTTAATGAGCATAAAAACCAAAAACCTGTTGTTTGGAAGTAGTGTGAAGGAACGCCAGCCTGGTCACTGTTCAAGGAGACCAAGGCTGGGGAGTTGACAGTGTTAGTGCGAGAGAGGCTGGCTGTGCCCCGCCCCAATGCCCTAGCTGCCCCTCTCCATCCCCAGACCCTACTCACCATCAGCGGGGCTGAGGCCCCTGGCTGCAGAGATCATGGAAAGCGTGGGGCTGCTGTGCACAGAACGGAGGTAGTGCTCCATGTGGGGGTTCACGTATGGGTGGGGGGCGTTGAAGGGGGTCTCCCCAGGGCCAGCCGGGTGCGGGGAAAGCCGAATCAAGGAGATGTCAGAGATGACAGGGCTGCCGCTCAGGGCGGGGGGCCTGCAGAGACAATGGACAACCGTCTAAGAAGGAGGACACAGAGGGAACCCCACCAAGACCCCAAAACCTACATGGACAGTCCTTGTCTCTCCTGGAAAGACTTTCCAAAACAACCTGCACTTATCATTTGCTACACCGACATCCCCTGGTCATCTGTGAATTAGAGTCCGAACTCTCAAGCATTAGCCACCGAATGCAGACTGAAAGCTCCATGCTGGTGCGTGCGCCCACCCGTCAGTCCCACGCTGGAGAATGGACCTCGCACCCGCGACTGGACTTGCTGGAGCACGGGCACACCTGGCGGCCCACACGTCACAGTTGCACTGCGGCTTCCCCAGTGCCTCCTCGGGGCTGGGCACAGGCCTGCATGCTAGAAACATGTATGAAAAAGAATACGAAAATACGAATACCACGGGTAAAACGCAAAGAGCTCATACTGCTAACAGGATATGTGAAAAAGACAGGGGGATCAGGAGATGCCCTGCAAGTGGAGAATTTCTGGCTTCAGTTGGATGGTTGGTTGCTGGTGTGACCAGCTCGGCCGCAGGGTCAGGATTCAAGGCGAGTTTTGAAATTGGTGAGCCCCAACTAAAATCTTGGAATTTCTCCTCGCCATGGAATTCCTCCTAGCACTAACAAAGCCACCCTTCTCAGATGCCCCAACAGTCAGGTGTCCATTTGGCTTGGTGCCCCTGGCTTGGGCTGGCATGGCCAGGGTCCACCCCCATGTCCCCCAATCTGCCCACCAAGAGTCACGGAATCCACTCAATGTGACCTCGGGCCCTTATGTCAGGTCTGCTGACCTGGGGCCTCTACGCAGCTGCAGGTGTATTTTGAGGTAATCTACTCCAAAACTCTCTCATTAAAGATGAATCAGACTTTACGGTGAAGCAGCTGTGAAACCACAGCTAAGTCACCAGCAACCAGAAACCACAAGATTTCATTTTGATTTCTTCAGTCCATAATTTTACATCGTGCAAAGAAAAGAGAGTGTGTTAGAGTCAGACAAACCTGGGTTAGAACCCCAGCCGAATCACGCTGTAACCTCTCCGAGCCTCAGTTTCCTCATCTGCGGAACTCGGATCATAGTTGTGTCTTTTTCATAGGGTTGTCGTGAGGATGAAAGTCCCCAGAACTGTGCCAGAGACATGGCAGGCAGTCATGAAAGGAGAACTGCTGTTACAGGGTTACAACCACACTTTGAGGGCTAACCCAGCAGTGCCCGGGAGGTCCTCACAGTTTTCACACTGGATTGTCACTGGACGTGTGAAAGGGCACTGCTGGAATCGGTTATTTCAGGGACGAAATGATTTGTCTGTTGGCTGAGCAGACCAGAGATAATTACTGATCATGCTCAATAGTGCATGAAAACTGGGCTTACAGTACAGTACAAACCAGGACCCAAACAGGTGACATCCAGATGTCCTCACATCTGGGTTTCACAAACTTCCCCCTGGGAGGCCGCTGCGCCGGGCCTGGAGGGAGTCTTCCATGGCTTGGTTGTCTAGCTTCAGCAGATGTGACTGCTCTGCTCATGTAGATCCCACGAACCTGCTTCTGTCTTTTTGCCTACCCCAATCCTTGGCCTCCAATGCCTTCCTGCACCCTATACTGTGGTGGTAAACTCATCCCTGTCAGCCCAGCAGGTGGTACCCTCCCTGAAGCCCCTTTTCTTGGTTCAAGATCCCTTCTTTCTGCTCCCCTAGGGAGCACTGTTCCAGGCTCAGGCTGACAGGTGCATCTGCCAGGTTCCTGGGTTCTGCCTGGGAGCAGGGCATGTCCGAGGCACTTCTGCATGCTCAGCACTTGGCAAGGAACTGGCGCCATGCAGGTGCTCAGAGGTACCTTCAGAATCAGTGACAGCCACATGTCTGTGTGCCAGCCACTGAGCACCATGGGAGGGAGACTGTGGAATAAGTCACAAGTCACAACCTCAAGACGTTCTCACTCACATTCTGCCTGCAGAGGCGGGTGCCTGTGCATGGGAACTGCATGAAATGCAGGGGGCTTAACAGCTTTAGCCTAGGAAGGGGCTGCTATGTGTGCCCGGGAGAGGAGAAGCGGGGCCAGGCTGATGCATCCCTGGTTAAGGGCAGGTCCTGTGGGCTCCGGCCTGTGACTGCAGCAGGATGACACTCACATCCTGCCATGGGATGTGCGGGTTGTGAAGAGAAGGCACTGGGACAACATCACCTCTGTATGGCTCCTGGGGGCGGACCTGGACTGAAGGATACAAGTTCTGGAAGGCTGAGTGTGGCTCAGCAGAATGTAGGGTGTCTACGGGCTGGGAGAACAGCTGAGGTGCCTGCTGTCCTGACTCCTCGGTCCTCCCCAGACACTCCAGGCAGAGCAGGTTCCCAGAGCTTGCAGGATGCCAGCCAGGGTTTGAGGTCACGGTAGCCTGTAATCAGATGCCGGCGGCCCTAGGTGGCTTTCTTAGGTCCCAGGAATGCCAGCCTCCCTGGCACCAGGGTTACCCTGTGGGGTGTGCCAACCACAGCTGAGTCCCCCTGCGAAAGCCAGTGATCACGTGGGGATTTCAAGCTACATGGTGAGGCCACACTGCAGGCCCAGTCTGCTCAAGGTGACCCAGATCCCACTGGCCAAGTGAGCCTCCCCTGAGAGGGCTGGAGTGAGGTGTTGTCACGGCCACATGCACACCGATGTCTGGGGCTGCCATGGAGGCAGCTGGGCCTGGAGGTGGCAGGTGGGGCCTGGGTCACACATGGAGGAACTGGGACTTTCGTCTCCACCATGCATTTGCCACGGTTTGGGGAACATAGACTCCACCTCCCCCTTCCCACCGTGTGCATCACCAAGGGAATCAGGAGCCCAGGTGTAGCCCAGGGCAGCCTCTTCCTCTCCCAGGCCCTGGGCTCTGTAGGGATGTCCAGGGGTCTCTGCAGGGGCGCCTGGACTATATCCTCATGGCAGCCCCCATGAAGTAAGCACCGGCTGTGTGCCCCACAGGTGGGTATGGAAAAATGGCACCAACCACTGCACTTGACCACGAGCACACTGCGTCCATACAGGGGAGTCATTCTCCATGCTGTGTGGCCAGTGAGAGGCAAGCAGGAGGCCCCTCCAGCGGGCCTCACTCCCGGGCTGGGACTCCCTCATCCAGGCGCTGCCCGCCCCATCACAGCACCGCTGTCCGGGACTGCCTGTTCCCTTAGTGTGACCAGACAAGAAACTGGGAGAGGCCACTGTCCTACCCCAGAACAGGTTCTATCAGGGGCAGTGGAGACACAGGCCAACCCCCACAACAGGTTCAACTCAAGGGTACGGAGCAACCCTTGCTCTTCCCCTGTGCCAGGGAAGGCTGCAGTGCCAGGCCTGGAAGAGGGGGATCTGAGCCACAGAGCCATCCCCCGGAGACAGATACAAATGCTATCGAGATGCAGCGGGGTGGGGCAGGACACTGCGCCTGGCACTGCCTGTCCCCTCGAGGGCGCTGGCTCGCTAATCCTTCCCGCTTAGCTGTGTGGTCTCAGCCAGAATGCTGCTCCTCTCTGGTGCCTCACCAGGGTAGTGTGAAAAGACCAGGGCCGGGCACCTGGTAGGGGCTTTATATACATTAACTCCCTTTCCTTCCCTCCTCAGCAAAAAGCCAACTTGGAATATAGAGTGTCTGCCGGCTGGGGAACCCAGGGCACACAATACCTGAGACAACAGGCCCACTGGCCAACGTAGCCATCAATGACTGTCTAGACAGTGCCTCCAGGAAGCCTCTCGAGGTGTCTCTTTTGCATAGGGCCAGTAAGATCACAGCCATGCTCTTATCTGGCATCTCCCCAGGGTAGGGCTGACTGTGTGCCAGCCATCGGCGGGGCACATGCACATATTTCCTTTATGAATTCAAATAAAACATTCACAACACAGGCACTTTATGCCCATCTTGCAGATGGGAACACCCCCAGATAGGCCAGGTCCCTTGGCCAAGGGTGCTCAGATAGCAGGTGGTAGAACCATAACCAACCCAGAGGGGGCTGGGCTGGAGCCCCTGCCTGTGCCCTGGCAGGGAAGTGGGTGTTCTTGATGACACTGGTTGGTGGTGAGCAGGGCTCGGGGCGTGGGCAGGATCAGGGAGGGCAGGAGAGCTTTCTCCCCATTGTTTCAGCTCCTTCTCTGTCTCCGGTCCCCACCCCATCCCCACCTGGTCATCACACACAATCTCATCCTGCTCTGGTTGGGAGCTGGAACCCCCCACCCCACTGTGCTGTGGTGACCGCTAAGGATCCAGGGGCACACATGTTCCCAGACGTGGTCATTTTGACAGACCAAACACAGCCAGAGGAACGGGCCAGAACAGGCAGAACTGCCAGCATCACACAACATGTGAGGCCTGAGGGCGCTTCCCAGCAGCCCTGAAACACGCCAGCATTGCCAAACCACACAGCGGGTCCTTCAGGGTCCAGCGCCCCTCTTTCTTGGACAATTGCCCCCATCCCAGGCTATAGCCGAGGGTCTCATCATGCTGGGTGTTGCCAGCGCTGGTGAACAGACGACCGAGCCATGGAGACTTCACCAGGAAAGGTGACTACTGGTGAAGTGTGAGCCACCGCTTCAGGCCGACCCCAGCAGCAACCTCCCTTTCTTCTTCCATTTCCACACTGCTGTACTGCAGGGACCCAGCCTTCGTGTGAGCCGTGGCCAACCAGGCCTTGAATTCTGACAGCTGGGCAGAGACTCAAAGAGACAACCTTTAGGATGGGAGGAGGACCCAACTGCATGAGCTCAATTTAAAAGATGGTCACAGTCTCCTACATCACAGATACACATGTACACACCCTCACACGCTCCCATGGCACAATCAACCAGCGGCACAGCCAGCTCTTCTGCAGGACTCAGCTCAGGACACTGCTCCTATGCATTGCCTTCTCCCCTCAGTTCAGCTCTGAGCTCATCTGAGCCACCAGTTGTTCCTTCTTATATTTGTTCACATTCCCAACAGGGCTGTGCCTAATGACCTGTGGGGAGCTCAGAGCCCAGGAGGACCCATGGCAGACCCATGAAATCAGGTACTTACCGGGCAGTATGATAAGGGCTCCAGCAGAGGAGTGATTCTCTAACTCTGCCTGGAAGTGTGTAGGAAGGCTTCTCAGAGAAGATGACATTAGGGCTGGGTCTTGAGGGATGAACAGGAGTTCATGAGGTAGTGCATTACCAACAAAGGAAGCAGCATGTGCAAAGAAAGGCTGGAGCACAAAGCGGTGGGGTATGTGTGTGTGTGTGTGTGTGTGTATGAAGGTTATGCCTGAGGGGCAGGGCACAGCCCACAGAGTGCTTTGAGCTGGGTCTATATTGAACTCACTTCCTTTCTGCTGCTCTGGGCAGGGGACACGTGACCTGAGCCCAGCTGATCAACATATCCCATATCGCCAGTGCTGTGATGAGTTCAGAGATGGGCATGTGCCCAAGACAGCAGCTTTGGCTAGAGTCTTTGGTTCTCTCTGTCTGCAAGGTTGCTGAGCTGGTAGCGTGCAAGCCTGGGGCTGCTGGAGGCCATCAGGGGAGAGCCCAAGAAGGAAGATGACACAGAGAACAACAGAGCTCAGAGATGAAGAGCCAGTTTCTTGATTTGAGCCCCTCTGCCTAAAGCTAACATCCTTGGCCTTCTCAGTTGTGTAAGCTAAGACATTTGTTTGTTTGTTTAAATTACTTGGAGTTAAGTTTTTAAGTCTTAGGGAACTGCCAAGGCCTGTCAAGGCAGGCTTTGACCCACACAGCCTCCCACGGCCCAGAATGATCCTGGGTCTGGTACCCTGCAAGGCAGACCCCAGCCATAGCTGCTCGGACCTGTCCATCCACCCACCTGCAGAACAGGAAAGGGTCCCTGGACAGCCTGCCCACAGTGGCCGAGGCTGGAGGGTGCAGCTGGGCATGTCCTTCTGTGTCTGGGCATGAGGCACAGCAGCGGACTCTGGGTAAGTAGGACAACCAATCAAAGCCCCTTCTCCTCGTGTGTGTGTGTGTGTGTGTGTGTGTGTTCTGTGCACGTGTTAGTGACCAGCGGCAGCAGCAACAAAGAGCAGGAGCCTGGCCTCGCGGCTGACTCTGCTGCATGGAGGATGCCTGTGCTTCTTCCCGATGCTGGTCCTGGCCTGCTGGCCATGATTGGGTCCTTGCATGGAGGACGCCTGTGCTTCTTCCCGATGCTGGTTCTGGCCTGCTGGCCATGATTGGGTCCTTACCCCAGGAGGTTGCGGGCAGAGCCAGGAAAGGCCTCTCCTTAGCAGGATCCTTCCTCTTCCCTCTTTCCTTCCCTCCCTAGTGGGAGATCCCTGGCAAAGCCCTTGGATGGGACTTCAGGACCAGGCCCAAGGGTCAGCATTGTGGCGAGGGGAAGTAAGGAAGAATGGAAGTGAGGAAGAGGGGAAAAGGGAGAACGGACAAAGTAGACTGAGGTGTCCCTGGACGGCTGCTGTGTTAACCCTGTGGATGCTGCCACAGGGACGCTGCTGCTGCTGACAAAGTCGTCAGCATTTGCAGAACACCTACTATGTGCAACACGTCCAGCAAGCCTGCAAGGCAGATTTCATTATCTCCATTTTACAGACCAGGAAACTGAGACTCAAGGAAGTCATGCGACTTGCCCACGGCTGCAGAGCTAGGGGTGGCAGAGCCAGAGTAGGCGGCCAGCCTCTCTGCCTCTGTGAAGTCGGATCGGGCACGCTGACATCTCTAATGGTCCACCCAGATGCAGGCTGGTGCTGGCTCCGCCCTTGCTGTCTCAGTTCTCGAGAAGGTTGGCTTGGTGGTCCCCTGGCAGGCATAACTTCAGCTGGTCCCCAAGGTGACTCTGGGGCAGTGCAGGCTGAGGGGGCCACCCCCTGGTAAGCAGAACCTGGACCTTGAAGTCACAGATCTGGGTCTGAATCATGGCTTTGGTGCGGTTGCAGAATCAGTGCTATGTGCCCTGAGCCTCAGGATCCCTTGCCTGCAGGTGGGGCAGCTGTGAGGTAGGATGAGCCAAGCATGGAAAGCATGCAGTGTAGCACCAGGCACTTAGTAGGTGCTCAATTAGTGCTCACCGCTGTCATCTAGCAGATAAGCAAATGGAAGCAGCTCAGAGAGTGGAGTAGACCCAGCCCATACCTTTCAGCCTCAAATCCTAGGACCCTTCCCCACCTGCTGCCATGAGATTTTTGGTGGGAAAGAAAAGAAGAGGTCAAGGTAATGAGCACCCTGCACAGCCACGTGTCACTCAGCATGCAGCTGGCTGGGCCTAAGCAAGCACGCCAGACCCTCAGAGTGGGTGCTCCTCTGGGAGCGAGAATGACGGGGGATGTGTACCTGGAGGGTGTGTAGCTTCTGCCTGAGAAACGAGTAAGACTTTGAGGGCTGGGGAGAAGGGAGGGCGTCTGGCCTGAGCACCGCCTAAGCCAAGGTGCGGGGGCAAGAACCGGCGTGTTCCTCAAGGTGTGAGAGAAAGGGAAGGAAGTGCAGGGATTGGGGCCCCCACGCCCCAGCCTTGGTGCCTGCTTGGAGAAGCTGAACAATGTGGAGCTGAGGGCTGCTGACTCACCCAGACTCAGCACCAGCCATCAGGGCGGCTGGAGCCAGAGGAGGAGTGCACCCTTGGCATGCCAGAGATGGCTTTGCTCTGAAATCTGTGCTGGTCAGTGGGGCCAGACACAGGCAGGAACAGGTCCTTCGTGCCCCATTTAACAGACAGCACTGCTGAGTCCCAAAGCGCCAGTGGCATGGCCATGGTGAGGCCAGCGGCAGCAGCAGGTGGGAACACAGGGACCCAGGTGCCCCCAGACTGGTCCAAGGGCTATTGCTGATGAAGAGAAAAGGAGGTCCAGTCACTTGGGGGTATGAGCCTACAAACCTCACCACGTGCCTGCTTCTCGGGGTGACTGATGACCTCAGTGGCAGCAGGTGAAGGGCCACAATCCCATGTGGCCAGCGCCTGCCTCTTCCCTCTGTGTCCTGCACGCCACTCTCTGGTCCTTGGCACAGGCCATGCTTGCCTCTCACAGCTTTGCCCCTTGATGTCTGCACCTCCAGTCATGCCCTTTCCCTCTTCATCCCTTACTCCAGTTAACCCCTGTTCTCCTCCCAGAGGCGCCAGCTCAGGGACCTCTCACCCAAGGCGCTCCCTAGCCCCAGGTCAAGGTCAGGATCCTCCTGCGGTGCTTCTGTGTTCAGTGGCTCCTTCCCTTGAACTAAGCACGTCCATATCAGCTGATGACCAGATGTCCTCAGCTTCGAGCTCACGCGTGCCCTGTCTTCTATTATATCTGTTTCTGTTCACTCGCTGGCCCTGCACCTGGCCCTGCACCTGGCTCTGCACGTGCCAGGGACATAGAGCATGCTCAAATACATGTCTGTTGAATGAAGGAATGAATGAATGAATGAATGAACAAAGCAGAGAGTATGTCCAGGGAAGAGCACAGACACTACTGTGGAAGACGTGGGTCCCAGCTCAGCTCAGCTCACTCCTGCCTGGCAGCATGCATGTGTGCTCACTGAACGGTTATAATAGTGATCTTACAAATCGGTTTGAGGAGCAGAGGGAAGGCATGTAAGGGGCTCATGACATCTCCCAGAGATATGTCCATGTTGTGCCCCCAGAGCCTGTGAACGAGAACTTACTGGGGAAAGGGACTGGGCAGATGTGGTTAAGGCAAGGATTTGGAGATGAGAAGATGATGGGTTACCTGGCTGGGCCCTACATGCCATCATGGGGTCTTTTTAAGACAGCAGAGTAAGATCTGAGACACAGAAGATGAGATGGCCATGCGACAGGGAGACAGAGACTACAGGGACACGGCCAGGAGCCGAGGATTGCTGGCAGCACCAGAAGCTGGGACAGGCAAGGACGGAGTCTCCCCTGGGGGCCTCTGAGGGCGCACGGCCTGGTGACACCTCGATCTTGGTCCAGTGATACTGATTTTGGACTTCTGACCTCCAAAACTGAGACAACACATTCTATTGTTTGAAGCCACTGAGTTTGTGGTACTGTGTTTACAGCAGCCCCAGGAAATGAACTTGTCATGGAAAACGTGTTGCATTGGCCTAGAGTCGGCCCTAGGGAGGTGGCAGATATCACCGTCATTGTTGCCATCGTTCTTCTGAGACTAAACTCTTAGCAGGGCTCCTATGTTATTGCTAGGAATGACCCAAGTTCCAGTAGATGCTCCCTTTGAGGCAGGCTGGCAGGGAAGGGGAACTCCTATGTTGGGGTGGAGGAAGGTTTCTGAGCCCTGCGTTCCTACACCCATGTGCACAGGGCTCTGGAGCAGGCTTTCCCACCCACTGCCTGGATTTCATGGTCACTGACTCCCCATAGCCAGAATCCACCCAGCACACAGCCCCGGCATGCCATTTCCTCCTGCCTCGGAACCGCTGGCTTGCATATACCAGCCCTGCCTTTGGACCAAGATGCCTACCACCCACCAGGATCACAGGGCCATGGGTGGGGCCCACGGAGCTCCAGGGTGGAGAAGCTGGGACCTTTTTGCTGTTGCTGAGCTGCTCAGGACCAGGTGCCCACTTTCTCAGAAATGCTGGGCAGGCGTCCTCAGGGCCCACTGACCTGCTGGAAAGGAAGCTGGAGTCCCCAAAGCTCGCCTTGCCTCTCTTCCTCCCCAAACTGGAACTTCGTACTGCCAGGACAGGGCGTGCATGTGTCTGCTCTCCCAGGGCCTCCCTGTAGAGCAAGGCCAGCTCCTGCCACCCTCGGCTCTACCGACAAATAGAAACAGAACTCCGGAACGCTCCTCTGCATGGAATTCAATCTCCTCCCCACGGTTTTCGTTTGTTGGTTTGGGTTTTGTTGTTTTGTTTTGTAGGTGAAACTGTACATTGGCAAGCTTGCTTACTGTTTCCCATACATTTGTTTAAAAAGTTCTAGAAATCAAGTCCTTTCCAAAAAGTACTAAGGGGGTTTGCATTTTTAAGAGCCGTACAGCAAATTCTTTTGGAAAACAATGGAAAACGGTCCCTTCCTCAAACCCAAGCACAGCTTATGTCTTTTGTCAGTCTGCACTGTCCTGTGCATCTGGTGGCAGTGTGTCCTCATGGGGAGGCTCTGCGCACAGGAGCTGAGGCCACACTGTCCAGACATTCATTGCTCATATGTGTCTGGGTCCACACATCACTCTCCCCGATCAGCCGATATTTACGAAGCATGGGCCTCTGAGGGCACTGATGGTGGGGAGCTGAGGGTCTGAGGCAGACTTGGCCAGGGCCCCGCATGCACCCAGGTAGTGAGGGAGCAGGTGGTTGCAAACCTGACTGACAAGTGTTGTGCCCCACATTCCCAAGGTCCACTGTGAATCCACAAGTGCACAGATCTCAGCAGACCACTTGAGTGCCCATGAAGCCATGGTGATGGTAAGACAGGCTGCTGCTGCTTGGCAGGTACTCCCAAGACCAGCCGCCACGAGCTCAGGAAATCACGGGCCCTCAATCCCATAGTTCACATTGGTGCTTTGGCCAAATCACCATGCCAGGACCTCTGGGGTCACAGAGAGAGAATGGACACTGACTACAGGCTTCTAACAGTACACAGGGTGCTGGAGCAGGGAGAGGGGTGGGAGGAGAATAATTCACCCACTCTGCTGGTGCAATCTGAGAGGGCTTCCTGCAGGAGGTGGCCTCTGAACAATGCCCAGACTCTTACAAGAGAATGGAATGGAGGTGGTGAGTAGTATAGGCCTGGTGTTCTGAGATGGGAGAAGAGCTGAACAAGGGCATGTTGTACTGGGGAACAGCCACCATAGTCCAGAGGCTGAAGGTCTGACCAGACATCTGGGTGTGCGGAGAACATGTAGGGAAAACCGTAGTAGAAATGTCGGTACCTACCTGAGCTACTTTACAATGGGAACTTCTCCTCATCCAAATCTGCCATCAAGGGAGTGAAGAGACCAGACACAAACTGGGAGAGGATATTCACAGCACATATTGCTAACCACAGAAGGAGTAACCTCGGTGTGCAAAATACTTATTCAAATATGGGAAAAAGACAACATCATAGAATAATGGGCAAAATAACCAAACAGGCATTTCCCAAGAAGGAAACATTAGTGGCCAATAAGCATGTGAACGAACACTCAAGGTTCATTAGCAATAAGGGAAACAGAAAATCAAAATCACAGAAAAAAGTCATCTTGGCAAAAATTAAAATGTAGAGGCTATCACCTCCAAAGTGATGGGGCAAGGATATCACAAGGATACGGGGCGAGGCCAGCTCTCAAACTCTGCTGGTGGGAGTGAGTGTTGGCAAAACCAGCGGGCGGAGTCTGGCAATGTCTAGGAAGAGGAGAACATGAATCCCCTGTGACTCAGCATTTCCATTCCCAGACATGCATTTACTTTAAATAGCCCCACACTTGGGGCCCAGAGGATGGCATAAAAGTGTTTCTGCAGTCATGTTCAAATTAGCAAAAATGGACACATCCCAAATGCCAGTTAACACAGACTGCTTCAGAGCAGCCCAAACGAATGAAGAGCTCCACACATGAGCGGGAGAATCTTCAGAACAACGCGGAGTGTGAAAGCAAGTTCCCGAAGAACACCGCCGCAATGATTCCACGTATATAAAGCACGACAAAGCAAAATGAATTAATATATTGTTAGGGGAGTCAGACACAAGGTCAAACTGTCATAGATGTGAGGGGTAATAAACTCCGAATCCCAAAGAATGGTAGGGTAGGGAGGACCTGAGGCAGGAGAACGGGGAGCACACGGGACCTCAAATGTGCTGGCATGTCCCTAGTACTTAGAGTGAGCAGGGGATAGAGTAAGGGTGTATATGTCATAATTACTCAGATATCTTAAACATGCTTTTGTTGTTCTTTTTTTTTTTTCTTTTCTGAGACGGAGCTTCGCTCTTGTTGTCCAGGCTGCAGTGCAATGGCACCATCTCAGCTCACTGCAACTTCCGCCTCCTGGGTTTAAGTGGTTCTTTTACCTCAGCCTCACCAGTAGCTGGGATTACAGGTGCCCACCACCATGCCCAGCTAATTTTTGTATTTTTAGTAGAGACGGGGTTTCGCCATGTTGGCCAGGCTGGTCTCGAACTCCTGACCTCAGGTGATCCCCCGCCTCAGCCTCCCAAAGTGCTGGGATTATAGGTGTGAGCCACCACACCCAGCCACTTTTGTTGTTCTTCTGCGTGTTTTCAATAATTAATAAGACCAATTTGTTTTTTTAAAAGGATGGCTGGATAGAAGTAGTCTCTGGTTTAAGTTGGCTGAATGGATAGGGATTCTGGGAGCAGGACGGCTGCAGGGCTGGTGCTGGTGGGGAACTCAGGGCTGGTGGTGGTGGTGAACGTGTGTGACTGCTGGAAAGCATCTGGGACTCAGTTGTCTACATGATTACTCCATGGGCCCTCTTGGCCACAACATCTATCTGTTGTCTAGGCTCCCTCCAGGCCATCCCCAGCCCCGTCTGCAACAGACACCATCCCATACATTCGACCTGCACGCACCCCATTCCCATTACAGACCCGGACACCACACCAGACCTGGCCAGCTTTCAGCTGTCACTCCCTAGGCAGAGCTATAATAAAGAAATCACTGTTTTCAGTTGACAAAGAGCAGATTTCTTACTAAGTAAACACTGATGTTTTGGTAGGGAAATTAAGTTATAAAATTGTGCCTACAAAGGAGATAATACAGATGGACTTGGTTACAATCTAGCCACACGGTCCACAACAGTTGCTTCATTCACTCACCCTTTATCAGCTTTCCCCGGGGAGCAGAATAAGAAGGTTATCAGCTTTTGCAAACAGAAAACTCAAAAAGCATAAAAGATAAGAGGGGATTATCAGGGAGACGTTTTTCCTAGCAAAGTGAAGACTTCGGTGGAGCAGGGGAGGGAGGGGAGGAGTGAGGTGCGGGGCCTAGAGGAAGCCTTGGGTTTGCTCCTTCTGTCCAGTGGAACCAGGAATGTGTCTGGGTCGGGGGAGGAGGCCCCGGGGGAGTCGGTCCTGCTTAGGCCCTCTCCAGGTGAACTGCGCCACTGACCTCCGAGTACATGGGGCCTTTGTCTGTAACAGAAGCCGCCCTTGGCTGAGCACTGCTGAACCGAATCTTCCAGAAAGTCAAGGGTTTAAAGCCATGGGTGGGAAGAAGGAAATAGGAGAGTAAGATGTGCAGTCTTGGGAGTGGGGGTTGGCGGGGAGGCCTTCGTTAGTGGGAGAGATTTCATTATATTTTGCTAGAGGCCTGGGTTTTAGCGATGAGAAAGGGCCTGGGTGGCCGGCGGGCTGGATAGAAACTCCTCCACAGTGAGATTCTTAAACTCTGGCCCAGCCTGCCAAAGTGGTGTGTGGAATTTCCTTTCCTGGATGCCTGTCAAAACTAGCTGGTGAATCCTGAGCAGCTCAGATATATCTCTTCTTAGAGGTGGGTATGCTGCTGATTTTTACCAAGCCTTCACGAGAATGTGCTTTGAGAAGATTCCCTTCCTTAGTGGCACTGGTGTCTGCCTGGAAGTGGAGGCCCCTCACTGGAACAGGGCAGCCCTAGGAAGGTGGTGGGGCCCTTGGTGGGTGGGGCTGGGGAAAGGCTGGGAGGTAGGGGGAGGCTGTCATGTCTCCCTGCTGATAAATGCTTTCTGTTCCTGTATTTCCTGGTGCTCTGGGCTCCCCATACCCCTCTTCCAGCATACCACTCTGTCATTTTGCCCAATTTCTGCCCTCTCCCCAACCAGATCATGGGGTCTATGTGGGCAGCAAGACTGTGCCTCCTGGAGGTGGAAGGGGCATGACGTTTGAGAAATTAGTAGGTGCAATGCACACTATTCAGGTGATGGATACTCTGAAAGTCCTGACTTCACCACTACAAAACTTACGCACGTCACAAAATTGGACTTGCATCCCATACATTTATACAAATAAAAATTCTATTAAAAAAGACTGTGCCTCCTTGGGTCCACATCCCCAGTGCCTGGCATGAGGCTGGCACACATGGTCCCTGGGTGAGTGTCCTCAGAGGAACGAGTACTAAGAACATACCCCACTGAGTTAAGCAACTCTGAACTCTTGCTCCTTTGTTTGGGCAGCACAGGCCAAGTGTACATTTCAGAGGTGCAGCCCTGGAAGGAGAGGATTGAGGGATGGGGCTCCTGACATGTCCAGCACACTTCTTGATGGGCACCAGCCATGCCATCAATGCTGCAGTGCTGGCTGCAGTGAGAGAGGCTTGAGGGCAGCAGCAATTTCTGACCTTTTCAAGCAGTGCCTCAGGGGCAGGGCACTGCTCACATTTTCCCTCAATACATCTTGACTCAGGCTGGCAGGAGTGGCCTCAAGTGACAGCACTTGGGGTGCAATAAATCCAGCAACAATGAGTTAGGCTGAATAAATGAATGCATCTGGCAGTGGTGTCAGCTTCCACTGAGTGGACAATCTGAACATGCGCGGTCTAAGAGGACTCCCTGCCTCAAAGGCCAATCCGCCCCACCAATGCCTAAAACTTTACTGTTACTGAAGAATTCCTTTGGGTTGATTACTGTTCTGTTTCCATGTCTGCAGACAGAAGCGACACACTGCAGCCCTGAGAACCATGGCGAGACTCTCTTTCCTCTCTGAGGACAATCACAGCATAGGGAAGAGCTCTGGCTTGGTGGGATCGCATAAGCTGAGCAATCCTGGGGAGTTCTTAAATTCTGGGAACGCCCAGTTCTCTCCTCTATGGATCGAGGAGAAAAATCCCCCACCTTACAGGGTGTTGGGAGGACTGAATAGGACACCACTGGCCCAGCACCCTGCAGGGTGTCTGCGGTGAAACGTGGCTTTCCTTCTAATGTCAGCAGAGCAGTGATGAGAGCAGGGCACTGTCCGCCACTTGGTATGTCCCAGGTGTGGTTCTACATGCTTTACAGACACCCATCTAGTCCTCACAACCAATTCACACAGGGAGCCGCTATGTCCCCATTTTAGAGATGGGGCCACTGAGGCTTGTGGGGCTAAGCAAGCCCAAGGATGTGAAGAGTATAAGCAGCTTAGGCAAGCTGTGAGCCCAGGCCTCAACCCTGTTCTGTCTACATCCTGGGGGTATGGAGGGGAAATGCCCGACAGTGGGGGCCCTGAGGGACAGGAGAGGAACTGAAAAGGTCATCCCGATCCTGCCACAGCCCCTCCCCGACGGCACGCCCGCCTCGGCCAGCACATTAAGATTTGCTCCACTCCCCGGCCCCTCCTGCTCTTGGCTGACCACCACGGCTCTCTCCAAAGCCCAGAGCCAGGCAGCTCCTCTTCTGCGAGGGATTGGCGTTCAGCAAAGATCAAAGACCAGGCCATCTTATCAGACGCGCTCCTCGTTAAACTTTTACAGGCCAGATTCCATGAGAAATGAGCTGTCTGTCCCACGCAGCCCAGCCAGTGCATTCTTGGCTTTGGGAATCTGAAGCTCTCAGAGCTGGGGAAGATTTTAGCAAGGCGTGGGGGATCAAAATGCCCAGTACGTAATCTATGCTACTTACTAGGAGTGTATCACCAGAAAGGCGGTCAGCCTTCCCAAGCCTCAGTTTCCCCAATTATGAAGTGGGGAGTGGGAGCACTGCCTTCCTTGCAGGGAGGGTGACATGACATAAGCCGGGGGCTGGCCACAGACTCCTGCTACTGCTCCTCCGCTGGTCTGACCTGAGCATCCCACGGCCCAGAGAGGGGAAGGGGTCTGCCTGATGGGGTCTCAGGGCCGTTTACATCACAGTGAGCCAAGGCTCCACATCCAGTCAGTCCACCCTCAGACAGCCATGGAAGGAGGGTTTGCTGCCCGACACATCGCCTGGACCCAGGGTTTCTGGGCTCCCTGTCTAACTGCTGTCCAGTTGCTCTGAAGAAGCGGTCAGCAACAGCTGGTTTTAAGGAAGAGCTCCCTGGAGATGGAGAGGCAGTGTGGACCCATGTGGAAAGGAGGGACAAGTCACCTGGTGAGTGATGCTGGGCCCACCCAGCATCTCATCCCAGGGGGCAGGTGGACATGCCCTTCGGAAGTTGCCTCCTTCCTCAAGGCTCTGAAAAGAAAGAAGCATGTTTGCAGAGGGAGGAGAAGGTTCTTCCCAAAAAACAAACAAAGCCAATCCTCTATGAATCGTGAACCTCGGGTGCTGTGCCAAGACTCAGGAAGAAAATATCTTTCTGCTCAACCCACCCGCCTCAGTGAATGACTGAGGACAGAGTCATAAGGGCCCAGGATGACACTGGTGAGTCACAGGCTGAGCAGGCTGCTGTGTTCATTAATCTCATGGCGAATGGTGCAGTCTTTATGGGACACTGACCTTGGAAAAAGCAATCTTCAAATTCCCCCAGACTGGAGAGTTCATGAGTTCAGCCCTGTAGCAGCAAAGAAACTACTCTCTTAAGTGAACGCACACCGACACCGGGCTAAACGTCCCCATTAACGAACAGTCTCGGGGACCAAGTGGGGCTTCAGACACTCTTAATGCCGTCTCTGGAGGCCCTGGGTAATGCGCATTGTGCGTGACCAAGCGTGCAGACGAAAGGGAGGTGAGGCCCCCATGCCCACCAGCTGGCATTCACTCTCTCGCCCTAACATACCTGGGCCTGGGTTGATAGCTACAACCCTGAGCCATCTGTGCCAGCAAAAGCCCTCTCGTCTCTCCTCCAGGAAGGGTGGCCTTGGGTCATGACTGCCAATGCAATGCAAACCAACTACAGCTCAGGATCAAGAGATCTGCAGGAAGCCATCAGCAGTGGTCAGGTTGGGGGTGGAGTCATGGATGTCAGAGGTCAGATGGTGCCAGGCAGGAGAAAGGAAGGCTGAGATACTGCAGCTGTTCCCACCCCATACACGCACTGCCTTTTGCAAGCTGAGAATATGAGTAAGTTTAGGTCAACATGGAGGGACTTGTCTGTGAACGGGTTATCATGAGGAACCAGGGGATTTTTAACAACCCGTGTTTTGGTGGCGAGGCGCTGTCAGTGATGAGTCCAGGAAGTCAACAAGCAGCTCTGGGCCTGCTTTCCCGAAGGCCAAACAAGCAGGGGTCCTGCAGTGGTCCCCAAACGCCAGCCTGTGGGTGCCTGTAAATAAGCAGATTTCCAGGTTTCACCCTAGTCTGAAGGTTAACAAGAACTCCTGGGGCCAGGGCCTGAGAATGGGCGTCTTTAAGACGCACCCTGTTTGTTCAGATCTGCAGCCAGGTTTGGGAACCGCTGCATGGGGCAGTTTCTATACACCCTTCTGGGCAGAACGCAGCTGAAATTGGTCCTTCTTGAAGCCCCAGGGCAGGGCAGGGCAGGGCAGGGCAGGGTTGGAAAGGTTCTCAAAAGCAACATAGGGAGCTGAAGGTCCACCCCAGCCTCCCGAACCAGGAGCATGGACTTCTACATTCTTCTCCAGGACACAAGTTAATGCTGGCCCAGGGCAGGCCGGACTCATGTTTGTGTGACCACATACACCGAGGAAACGGGGAGCACCAGCTGGGGGACCCTTCCTCGTCACACCTCAGCCTTGCTCCCCATGACACCCTGGGCAAGCCTATTTCTGGGAGGCAGGGGGCCCAGGGGCGTCCAAAGAGCTTCTCTTTCCGGTTAGCATCACAAGATTGGAGAGACTGCTGGGGCTGTGTGTCCCTATTCACAGCCGGCCTTCTCTTCTCGCCCTTGTGTGGACTCTTGGAGACTTAGGGATGTCCCCATGGGGGTCTCAAGAGAACCTTGCTTGACCAGCAATCACACCCCTGCCCCATTTGTCTACCCATCCCTTGTGGTTTGCGCAGCCCAAAGACACTGCAGCAGGAGTCCACGGGTGGTGACTTTCCTCCCCCGGAACCACGCGAGCATCAGTAAGCCATGCAAGCCTGCTGTGGGTTTGAACCTTAAGTGACCGGGAAGGGTGCTCTGCAGAGGAGTGGACTTGGGTGTCTATGAGGAGACCACCGAGCTGGGCTGGGCTGCATGGCTGTCTTCAGGTCAACCTCCATGCCCCGCCTTCCCCACGTTTACAGTCAGGTGGTCGGCCCTGGTCCTGTTTACAGCCAGGTGGTCAGCCCTGGTCCTGCTCCCCTCACCCCAGGGCCACTGTAGCAGCTCTGGCAGGTCCTCTCACCACAGCTCCCATCCTTCTCCTGTCCATTCCCTAACTGCTCCTGTAGTTGCCTGAAAACAAATCTGACCACTCCCTGCTGCTCCTGGTTGCCCAAAGGAGGAAGTCCAAATTCCTCAACTGGGGGAAGGAAAGACCCCGCCCCACGCCGCACCACAGCACTCCTTCAGCCCATCCTCCCCTTCCACGCTGCAGCCCCCGGACAGTCAACGCTCCCAAGGGCACGCTGTGGCTGGCCTCTGCCACCCAGTCTCCCAGCCTGCCATGGCCCCCTTCTCAAATCAGCAAGTGAGGATAACAACAATGATCACGACTGTTGCTCGTATCCATTGCATGTTTCCAAAGTGTTCTAGATGCTTTACTCCTATTACCCTGTTTCCTTCTCAAAATAATTCAGTTGGCTGGTTTCTGTGGGTTGTCTCAGCGGATCTGGCCCTTCCACACAGGAGAGAGCTGAGGTTAGTTAACTCATGTTAACCACAGCTAGGGGGTTCCGCGATGGGTCCCAGGGCGGGTAGCCTGGCAGGCTGAGAACTGACGTTGGCAGGCTCTTGGGTGATAACCAAGGTACTCCCGAGGGGCAGAGGTCAGGGCAGAATGAGAGAGTGCAGAGAACACCTCGCTGGAGCCTGCACACACCGGGTGCGCCCTCCCTGGAGCTATCAGGATCCTGAGAGGGAACGGGGAGCGGGTCTTTGTGCTTGAACAGTGGAAAGCAGGAGGTGCAAGGGCTGAGTGGTGGGCACACCCACGAAATGGTCACCAGCTCAGGGCAGCAGGCAGAGGCTCAGGCTCAGCTGACACAGAAATGAGATGACACCGCAGCTCATTTGCTGTGCAAACATCTGTGTAATTAGATACATTTGGTGCTGGCAGGGAGAAGCAGGCTACAACACGGGCCTGATGGATCGGGATGCTCCACCAGGCTCCAACCACATTCATCATGGAAGCAGAGCCATGGGGCCATTTTCCTCACAGGCTTTGTCCTGGTTCCCACCCGGGGCACTAGGGGCGGAGGAGGTGAGGGCGTGGGCTTGCCGGAGCCCAGGGCCAGCCCTGAGGGTCTTGCTGTGTCCCCTACCTGGCCTGGCCAGAACCAACTGTCCTGAGGATAGTGTGGAGCTGCTGGAAGCCCACCCCAGCAGGACCGGGTAGGGATGGAGGGCTCTGGGAGCACCATACTGCTGCCCACCACTGGGGCTTAACCAGACTAGCCCCTCTTTGGCTGGGGAGGAGATCTGCACCCCAGAGCCTCGTCTCCTTGCCCTCACAGAAGTAACTACCTTGCAGGGATGTCACATAGAAGTCACTGTGCCTCTCCGAGCCTCAATGTCTGCATCTGCAAGATGAAGCTTAATCCCCATCTCATAGAGCAATCAGGAAGATTCACCAGTACAATACACCAGGGCCCAGGGCCATGCCTGGCCTGCTGCAGACCCATGCAAACTATAAATATGCTTTACTGTATTCTACTGGTTGATGCCAGACTCCACACTGGGGCTCAGTGATCCCAAATAACCTGAATAACGACCCCCAAGAACATCCACACCCTAATCCCTGGCATTTGTAAGTGTTTTCTTCTACGGCAAATGGGACTTTGGAGACGCGACTACTTTAAAGATCTTGAAATGGGAGCCACAAGTGGATTATCCCAGTAGGCCTGAAAAGCAATGGCAGGTGTCCTTAGAAGAGAGAAGCAGGGGAGGAAACTCCCACAGACCAGGAAGAAGGCGAGGTGAGGACAGAGCAAGGGGGGAAAGGTGATGTGTGTGAGGATGGGGCTGTAAGCCAAGGAATGCAGGCAACCTCCAGAACCTAGAAATGCCAGAGTCTCTCCTGGAGCCTCCAGAAGGAACCAGCCCTGCCAGCTCCTTGATTTTAAGCACCATTAGACTTATGTCAGACTTGCGACCTCCAGAACGATATAAGGATAAGTTTACATTGTTTTAAGCCATGAAATTTGTGGTAATTAGTTACAGCAGCCTTAGGAATCTCTTCAGGAATCCAACCAGTGAAAGAGCTGTGTAGGCCAGGAGAGACAAGGCTGTCCCTGCAGGCCTCTGGCTGGGCCACCCCTCCCTGCTGCATGCCAGCATCCACGGCCCCCTTCTCCAGGTGCTCTGCTCACACCCAACCCTCACTGCCCAGGGAAGGAAGCAGGCCCTACCCAGAGCTGGAGCATGGCAAAGCCTGGTGAAGACCCAGGTCCCTTGCCAGCTGAGGGCTCCCACCTGCACGGGGAAGGACGGCACTGAGGGTCCCCCTTCTCAGTGGGGGCTCTGCCTGCAGCCAGGGCTCTCAAGCTGGAGCCTGTAGTTGCATTACCTGCAAAGCATGGCATACATAGACACAGGCCCCTTCCCCCGAGTCTCTGACTCAGTGGGACTGGGCTATGGCTTGAGGATCTGCATTACCCACAACAGACTCGCAGGGGACACTACTGCTGCTTGGCCAGGGGTTCTGGGAGCAATTGGACTCGGGGCAGTGCCCTAACGAAGGGCTGAGGTGCTCTCAATAAGGGCTCAGCTGGACTCGCCCGAGGGACCCGTGGTCCATACTTATGCTCCCACAAGAAAGGCCAGCATGCGGTGGAGGGCCTGAGCTCAGGGGGCTGGAACTTGATTTCTAACTTCCAAAGTGGGTGAGCCATAGGGTTAGTCATCTACCCACTCTGTGCTGCTTTGGCTTCTTCATTTGTAAAATGGAAAAACACAAAATGACTCTCTTTTGGGTTGTTGAGAAGATTAAATGGCATGAGCACATAAAAGCATTTATAGCAGGGCCTGTTCACAAGGTCAGTTATGATGAGGAATGGTGGGCATCACTGTTGGGGTCTTCCTACACTTCTGGTGGTGCCTCTACACACTTCAGGTGTGTACGGAGAGGTGAGTCAGGACATTCACCTGCAGGGGGAAGCAGTCCAGCATGGACTCTCTCTGCACGAAGCTCTCAGCATTGCCCGGGTCTCCTGACCAACATCCTCTGCAGGAAGCACTTTGAGGCAGGCCTGGTATGCCCAGGATCCGTGTCACCAAACCAACCAAACATGACTCGTGAGCAAGAATCAGCAACAGCAACCCCCTCCCAAATAGGGACCGAGCTCCCTGGGTGCTCCTAGGAGTCTCAGATGCCACCGACTGAGCAATTTTTGGGTGGCCCAACTAGTTCCAAACACAGGCACCTTCCAGAGGCTTCTCCGGCGGTGGTCTCAGCCACCTGCAGGTGGAGGCGCCCTGGAGGTGAGCAGAGGGTGGAAATCACCCCAACACCCACCAGGCAGACACAAGGCTGCTCTAGCGGATCCTAGTCAAGTGAGAACCAGGTACGCACACTGAAATAAAACAAAAAGTTCCCAACATGTCAACAAGACACAGAGGACAACTGGAAAGGACTCCCAATGGCCAAATCTGGGACAACTAGAGCAACATAATAAATAGTGATAATCATAGCATATAAATAACCATGCATCCATGTGCATAACAACAGACAATCAAATATATAAAGAAATGTGGGAGGCGGGACAGCTTCTCCTTACAGGAGAATTCCAACCACTAAATGTGGACAAAATGATAGAAACAGAAAATCGCCATTTGGCAAACACTAGTAATGACTGTTTCTGACAAGAAGCATCGATGGATGTGTAAGTGAGCAGATGGAAATATGGTAAGAAACAGGATATTTCCATATCCTCTAAGTATTACCCCACAAGATACTTCTTAATTACGAGCGGGACAACTTTAAAGCGGAGAAGCCAGCAGACAGCCTCATAACCAAGTGATCAACATTTCCAGCAATGAGAAGCCTGAAGATCACAGGCCTCCTGACAGGACACCTGCAAAGGACACATATCACTTTTACAGTATTATTCCCCAAAATGCATGATCCGAATGTCATCATGAAACAGCATCAATCAGGTAAACCCAAATCCAGAGACATCTTATATAGTAACTGGCCTGTACTCTTTAAAACTGCCACGGTCATGAAAGACAAAAGAGACTAAGGAACCGTCCCAGACAGGAGATGACGAAGGAGTCTCGACAACCAAGTACCACGTGGGATCCAGGACTGGGTCTCGAACTGGGTAAAAAGACACTAGTGGGCAACTGAGCAAATGTGGATAAGCTCTGCGGGTGAGTTAACAGCATTCTGTCCTTCTTGGGTTATGTAAGATGTCAACATTTGAGGAGCTGCATGAAGTGTATACAAGAAAGCCTTTATGATTTTTGGAACTGTTTTTGTGCGACCTTCATTATGTCAAAGTAAAAATATTTAAAAGTAAAACAATTTTTAAAAAGAAAGGAAAAGTCCCAGGTTTGCTCCGTCTTGGGGAGGCAGTGGGTGTCCTGAAACGGGACTCTGCTCAGGCACAATGCTGTGAGTAGGGTGAGCGCCCAGCGAGTGTCGACTGACTTCACTGGGATGGGAGATGGTAGAGGCAGGAGGATGTGCCTTCACAGGTGGCGGGTGGGGAGAGGCTCTCTCTCCACTCAGCGAGGACTGGTTGTACACCTATTCTTGTCAGCCATTGAAACACAGAGGTGGGAGGAGAGTTCAGAGCCGGCTGGGAGGCAGGTGCAAAAATGGATGATGATCCTGTGGATCCAGGGCAGCAGCCCCCACTCAGTGTGAAGGATCACAGTGCCCCCGAGGAGGTGACTCCTTGGTTGAGGCTTGGAGGTGGCCTGATAGGGGGAGATTCCAGGCACACTGGGCAGGCAACCAGTCCCAGGCACAGAGACACGGGACAGAACCACAGAAGCAGCTTGGCACGAACAGGTGAGGGGCCGGAGGGTGTGGGCATGAAGATGCTGGGTTGAGAGGGGTCTTGGGGCTGGCTGACCTTTGCAAGAGCTATCCTGGAGGCAGGTATGGGGAGCAGCAGAGTTCGGGGGTAGGGAGAAGGAGGGACCCTATTTCCTGGAAGGAAGGGCCTCCTTTCCTGGAAGGAGAGCCAGGGACCAAGACTTTGAGTGCTAAAGGCCAAGAAAATGACACCAGCCAATGGGCTTAGAGGCCCCAGGTGGGTATGACGGGGACAGGGCTAGGCAGGTGGAGACCACACGGTGACCCCACCCCTTCTACCTGGGGACCTCAAAGCTAGGAATAGGAAGGGCCCCAAAGCAGCACTTTGAGCTTGTCCTTTTAAGTACGGTGACTACACAATTTACTATTCAAAGGGGGAGACTTGACGAAGTGAAAAAGGGTGCTCTGAATTATTACGCTGGAACAACATATACCTAAGATCGCTTTACTTATGCAGGATCTTAGACCTAGAGAGGAGTCCCATTTCGTGGATGAAGAAAGAGTTCCAAACCATGTATAGATACACCAAGGAAGCCCAGAGCCTTAGAAGTGGTGATGTGGGCCGGGGGTGGTTGGTGTTTATATGCTGACCACCCACACGCTCACACAGGGTCCCAGGCCACAATGGCAAAGGTGATCGCCCGCTCAGGACAATGTAGATCAGGAACCCCCAAAAGAAAGACAGAGGCAGGAGATGTGGCTGAGGTTGTAGCCTCAGCCGTGGCAGGTGACTGTACGCCAGAAGCAGCAGGCAGAGCAGGACTTACCCATGCACACCGTGGACAGAATGAGGCTCGTAATGGTACCTTCCTTCCTGGTGTCGCATGTCAATCGGTAGGGGCGCATGGAAGGGTGGCAAGAGATGCTGCGGCACTGCAGAGGGGGAGAGAGAAACAAGACTTCAAAAACTTTTCCCCTCCCTCAAAAAGCTACTTTCAAAGGGCTTTAAAGCTCAATGAATTTCATAGCAAGAGCAGCCAGGACAAGGGGCTCCGTGGTGCCTGCGCGATCACACACCCACGAAGGGGGATGAATAAATAATCAAAGTCCGCCCGAGAATCCTACATCTTCCACATAAAAGATCCCCAACTGCGCTCTTGACAAAGACAAGCAGCTAAGCACTCTTTGAACTCGGGGAGATTACAGGCAGGGCCACGAAACTGGGCTCAGCCCGCAAATCAGGGCTGACAGAGCGACAGGCTCCAACTCCGCCGGCTTCTGCCCACGCCAGCCCCGGCTGCGTGTGGCTCCAGCAGCACCAGGTTATGGCATCCGGATGTTGCCGTGCACGCAGGCTGGAGGTATTTACCTAGAGTCATTTGTGAAGACGGTCCACAGATGGTGCCACCAGCCTCACGAAGCCAAAGCCCACCCAGCTGCTGTCCCGTTTTGCTGGCAGGATAAAGCAGACATCTATGTGGATCTGTTAGTTCTCCAGCTCTTAATATTAATTCTTGACCCCTAAACGCTGTCGGGTGCCCCCAGGGTCGAAAACGCCAGCACGTGTGTGTCAGTTTCCAGAGCTGAGTCAGCCTCCTGTCTGAACTTGGCCTGCCCTCAACAAATCATCACGATAATTGTAGGATGCTCTTTGTTTATTAAAAAAAAATTCCTGGGTACCCTGGAGGCAAACATAATTATAGGCTTTAGGAAAACACGGATTTTAACAAAGTAGTTATACTGGGAAAAGGGCTAAGAAGTGGGGATTTCTTAGTCGACTCTCCTTCAATCTGAAGGCCACAGGCCAGTGGGAAGCAGGGTTAAGTTTGGATTTCTAATATTTTAAAGAAATGTGGATGGGTTTGTGATAGGTATGTACAGGTCAGCTGACTGCTAGGCTAAGAAATGCAGACAAAGTTTTAGGAGAGACGGGGTTTCATCATGTTGGCCAGGTTGGTCTCAAACTCCTGACCCCAGGTGATCTATATGCCTCGGCCTGTCAACGTGCTGGGATTACAGGCAAAGAGCGAAACTTCATCTCAAAAAAACAAAAAAGAGGCCGGGCGCAGTGGCTCAAGCCTGTAATCCCAGCACTTTGGGAGGCCGAGATGGGCGGATCACGAGGTCAGGAGATCGAGACCATCCTGGCTAACACGGTGAAACCCCGCCTCTACTAAAAATACAAAAAAAAAAAAAAAAAAAAAAAACTAGCCGGGCGAGGTGGCGGGCGCCTGTAGTCCCAGCTACTCGGGAGGCTGAGGCAGCAGAATGGCGTAAACCCAGGAGGCGGAGCTTGCAGTGAGCTGAGATCCGGCCACTGCACTCCAGCCTGGGCGACAGAGCAAGACTCCGTCTCAAAACAAACAAACAAACAAACAAACAAAAAAAACAAAAAAGAAACAAACAAAAAATGCAGAAAAATAATGCTACTAACTGTTTCTGTGCAGACAGATTCTGGTACAATACCATAAATATTATGAATTCCATTTTTTTTTTCTTGTAGTAAAGACACCTAAAATTTACCATTTAAACCTTTTCTTTTTTTTTTTTTTCGAGATGGAGTTTTGCTGTCAGGTGGAGTGCGGGGGCGTGATCTCGGCTCACTGCCAGCTCCGCCTCCCGGGTTCACACCATTCTCCTGCCTCAGCCTCCCGAGTAGATGGGACTACAGGCGCCCGCCACCATGCCCAGCTAATTTTTTTGTGTGTATTTTTTTTAGTAGAGACGGGGTTTCACCGTGTTAGCCAGGATGGTCTCGATCTCCTGAGCCACCACTCCAGGCCCATTTAAACCATTTTTTTACACGCACTGTTGAGTGGCATTAAGCACCTTCACATTGTTGTGCAATCATCACCACCATCCATCTCCACAACTTAAACTTTGCACCCACGAAACACTTACTCCCATTCCTCTCCCCCAGCTCCTGTGCATCCACCATTCTTCCTCCTGCGTCTATGAATTTCCCATGCGAGCTGTGTCATGCAAGATCATACAGTATTTGTCCTTTTGAGACTGGCTTATTTCACTTCACATAATGTCCTCAAGGTTCATCCATGTTACAGCCTGTGCCAGAATCTCCTTCCTTTTTAAGGCTGAATAATAATCTATTGTATTGGATAGACCACATTTTTTTTGTCCATCCACCTGTCCGTGGATGCTTGGGTTGAACACAATGGATTCTTAACGGGAAGACATTTTTCTCCTGAAATTTTAACTTTAAAATTTACATGTTCAACTCCATCTTCATAATTTCACAATACTGGCACTTTCCATGGGGACCAGGAAAAACAAAAGCAAATCTCACTCTGATTCAATCAGTTTGCCCAACTCAGACTCAAAGAGGAGTTGGTCGCAGGCATGTAGTCCAAGCCTCTGGCCCAGCTATCACTTCCAGAGCCCCCGAGTGCTGGAAGGACCACCTCTTCTCTGAGGCCCTGGCCCCATACAGGTGAGCTGGGCATGTGGCTGTGACTAAGGCCGCTGTGACAGGACCACTAGGTGCTCCGGAGGCTGGGGACCCTGAGGGTCAGAGCTCGCTCACCTGCTGCATGACTCTTACAAGTTTCTTTGCCTCTCTGAGTCTCCATTTGTTCATCTGAAAATGGATAACAGTAACTACCTACATGGCTGCTGTGAAGACGTAAAAAACCCACACAGAGGAGGTGCTTCGCCCAGAGCCTGTGCAGATAGGACGCACTCAGCAAGTGTCACTGCTGAGGAGGACAAGTGGCACTCATGTTTGGAGCCTCCAAAGTCCATCATCAAACTATGAATTTACTTATGTGAGGCACAGGACAAGTGGCTCATACTGGGTGCAAACCCTAGGGAGGGTGGGGGGCCAAGCACTGCTTACTCACAAAGAGACCACTGGATCCCCTGGGAGTCAGCAGGGAACCAGTGATCGCTTTCCCAAATGTGTAGAAAAGGGCCTTAAAACCATGGCAGGGCAGACCAGATTCCAGTATTTTGCTAACAAAATAAAAACGTTTGTGTGTGTGTGTGTGTGTGTGTGTGTGTGTGTGGTGTGTATTTCTAAATGTTTCCTTGCACATCCAGAAGCCCCCTGATGCAACTAGTGTCACTATGCCCATTAAAGAGATGAGGACACGGAAGCCAAGAATGATTCATGGCCTTGCCCAAAGTCGCAGGACTGAAAAACGACAGTGCCAGCAGGAGAATCCAAGGCTCTGAATGGCTTTTCCCTCCACCCAGCCTAAATGACACTCAGAGGCAGCTCCCAAGCGCCAGGGTGATCCCAGGCCCCCATTGCCCCGCCACGTCCCTACCTTGCTATGTACTTCAGTTAACAAATGCACACACAGTCCACAGCTCTGTTCTCAGCACTTGGCAAATAGCAGCTCCTGGGTTTTCCCAGCGACCCCAGAAAGCTGCATTCAGTCCAGGATTCCTTGGTCTTCACACAGGCCATCCCCCAGCATCCTGGTGTGCCTACCATTTATGGTCTTGCTCGTACAGAGACTGAGCAGAGGGGTCTCCTAATGGATCAGAGAACAGACCACCCCACCCTACTGCCAGCTATGAGCTGACATGCTCTGCTCAGGATTCACGATTCAGGCAATTTCACCCAGGTCTATATAGTCTATGGAACATTGTGAGCTCCAGGGGTTTACTAGGCAAACATGAAGTAGAGGTACCACTGAGGCTGCCCCTCTGCCCCACAAGACCAAGCCGTGGGGGGTGTGTGTATGTAAGTACGTGTGTGGGGTGTGTTTGCATATGTGTGTGGTATGTGTCTAAGTGTAGCGTGTGTGGTGTATGTATATGTGTGTGCTGTGCATGCATGAGTACATGCAGTTGTGTGTATGTGTGTAGTGTGTAGTGTGTGTCTCTGTTGTAGTGTGTGTCTTTGTGTGTATGTGTATTGCCGTGTGTATGTGCATGTGTGCTGTATGTGTATGTGTGTTGCTGTGTATCTGCATGTGATGTGTGTGTTGCTGTATGTGGATGTTATGTGTAGTATGTGTAGGTATG
>NC_045444.1:2980257-3021953 GCF_002776525.5 Piliocolobus tephrosceles | reverse complement strand
GTGTGTGTTGCTGTATGTGGATGTTATGTGTAGTATGTGTAGGTATGCGTTGCTATGTATGTGTGCATATGTGTGCTGTGTGTGTTGCTGTGTGCATGTGCATGGATATTATATGTGTACGTGTGTTGCTGTATATACATGCATGTGTATGCTGTATGTGTGTATGTTGTATGTGTTGCTGTGTGTATGTGCATGTTGCTGTGTATATATACATGTATGTTGCTGTATGTGCATATGCTGTGTGTGGTGTGTGTGCTGCTGTGTGTATGTGTGCATATGTGTTGCTGTGTATGTATGTGTGTTGTATGTGTATGTTGCTGCATGTGTGTGCTGTTGTGTGTATGTGTGCTGTTGTGTGTATGTGTGTGTTGCTGTTTGTGTGTGTGTGTGCACTGTATGTGTATGTGTGTTGCTGTGTATATGTGCATGTGGTGTGTGTGTATGTTGCTGTGTATATGTGTGTATGTGTGTGTGTTTGCTGTATGTGTATGTGTGTATTGCTGTGTGTATGTGCATGCTGTGTGTGTTGGAGGACGGGCCTAAGGCTTCCAGAAAGAGGCCTGGGGAGGGGTCCCACAGAGTCCTGTTACAGCGGGGGCTGCCCTCTGGTTTCTGGCAGCTCCCGGGGTGGAGGCTGTGGAGGTTACGGGGGAAGTGCTTTCTCTTTCTCCAGGCAGGCAGGGCTGCAGGCGGCACCTCCTACCAGCTCTGCTGCTCTCCAGGAGTCTGGGTCACCTGTGGAATGTGCAGGCTGCACCGTGCACCCCTCCCTCCCCCCTGGAATCCCCAGGAGGGGCCTGGGGACACGTGTTAGTGGGTCCTCCTGTCCTGGCGGTGACGTGTGAGGTTGGCCAGGGCAGAGTGGCAATGTGCCCACCAGAGTTGATGTTGCGGGGCCTCATCTCCAGCAACGTCTACTGCCTCATGAGGCTTTGCTGACAGCACCTTTAGTTTTACCCTTAACCTTGCTCTTATTCTCATTTTTCAGGAAAGAACATCAAGGCTCAGGGTGGTGTGACTCTACTTCCATATGAGCAATGATCCATCGGGCAGTAAGTGACTGGTGGTCTCATAGTCTTTTCCCCACACAGCCCAGCCCAGCACCCAGCATGCAGCAGGCCTTCAATGAGTAGGGCCTCCGGCACTACTATCCCAATACAGTAGCGCGGTGTTTGCCCCAGGATGGACAGGGATGTATAAGGTCAGCTAGTCGGGGAAGGTGCAAGGAGTAAGATCAGGGCCCTGCCCAAACCCCTCTGCTCACCCTCAGAGAGGAAACTCCATCTATTCACATCAGCAGTTGTGAAGTATGAATAGCTGTCATCTAGAAATATTCATTCTCTCATTTATTTATGCATGATGCATCTACCTTGTATCAAGTACTTGCTATGCAGCAGGCACTGTTCTAGGCCCTGGGAAGTGTTGTGATAAGGCAGCCCACACCATGGCCCAGTGGGAGGAGACAGGGGGTGGACAAGCCAGCAAATGTATTAATAACATAGTGTCACAGGGGGATGAAGCTAAGGAGGAAATCCACCAGGCAGAGGGAACAGAGGAAACATGGATGAGGCGCGGAGGTAAGGCAGCCTCTTTGGAGAAGGAGCTTGGGGCAGAGGGAATAGCAAATTCAAAGGCCAGGTGGCCGGAGAACTCAGTGATTTCAGCAAGAAGGCTAATCTGCACTCACAGAAGGACGGATGGAAGTGGAAAGGCAGGAGAGAAGGTCCTATCGTACTGGCCAGGCTGTGGGAAGAACCTTGGGGGTTTTTTTCTGAGCAATCTGGGAAGCTCCTGGGAGGTCCTGAGCAGGCAGTCACCTGCTCTGATAAAACTTTTCAAAATGTCATACAAGGAGGGTCCAGTGCAGTGGGACAGCGGTGCCCATCCGCCAGGAATCCCAGACTGGCCCTGCCACTAGGTGGCCATGGGACTTTGGGGAAATTATGTCCCTTCTCTGGGTCTCACACTCCCTGTACAACAGGGATTAGAGGAGCTCTGAGGTCCCTTCCTCCGGCACATTCCTGCTATCTGTAAATGGTTACCCACTTCCCAGGCAAAGGGCCTCGCTTATTCCAGCCAGTGACATCCCAAGGCTTCAGAAGGGACCCCCTGAGCAGGCCCAGACCGGGGCTCTGGGTGCAGGTGTTGGCTCATCTTTGTGGCCGTGTATGTATAATGAATGACCAGCGGCCCCTCTTTTTTTTTTTTTTTTTGAGGCGGAGTCTCACTCTGTCGCCCGGACTGGAGTGCAGTGGCCGGATCTCAGCTCACTGCAAGCTCCGCCTCCTGGGTTTACACCATTCTCCTGCCTCAGCCTCCCGAGTAGCTGGGACTACAGGCGCCCGCCACCTCGCCCGGCTAGTTTTTGTATTTTTAGTAGAGACGGGGTTTCACCGTGTTAGCCAGGATGGTCTCGATCTCCTGACCGCGTGATCCGCCCGTCTCGGCCTCCCAAAGTGCTGGGATTACAGGCTTGAGCCACCGTGCCCGGCCGACCAGCGGCCCATCTAACCCACTTGACACACCAAGCCCCAGACCTAGTCTTCTGAGCCCAGTTGTAGTAGGACGGCACCCCAACACCTCCCTACACACACAAGCACACACGTGCACACACAGTCTCTACAGACCAACTTTTCATCCCAAGTAACCTGAGGGATAAAGGTTGATCCTGACTCATTGGTGGTCTCTTTCAGACCAGCACAGATTATCCCACAGCCCCCGATGGAAACATTCAGAAGTGAATGCTCTGCTCAGAGCCCCCTGGCCAGGCTGAGGAGAGAAACATTCTGCTTTCCAACTCTAGCAAGAAACCACTACATCCAGAGGCTGCAGAAGCCCACGAGGAGCATGAAGATGCGTGGGAAGAACAGGCGCTGCCTTGAGTGACATCCTGAGCCAGGCCCTTGCACACACCGCTTTCATTGTTGGCTTTTATGGTGTTTTTTTTTTTTTTTTTTTTTCAAGTAAAAGAAGAAATCCAAAATTAATCATGTCCTTCCGGCAGAGGGACAGACACATCATCCCCCCCGAAACATACATACCCCATATGCCATTTCAAAGAAATGACTCTCTTTTTAAGTTTCTGAGGAAGAAACTCTAGGATGGGAATTTTCAATGGATCACCACTCCACTCTGGGAAAAAAAAAAAATGGACATTTGTTTTTGATCCTACACAGAAAGCCCAACAGCCTGAGAAGCTGAGGGTGGCAGAGTGACGGCTTTTTCTTTAAAATCCTGGAACTTTTCTATGCTGCAGTTTCAACACCAAATGCTTCTTGCTGGCGGTCCCAGGGTGAGGGGACATTGGTGTGGGCAGTGTCCGGGGTGAAATGGTCTTCTTGTGTCAGTGAGGAGGACAGTGATGGGGCAAGGACAGCCCTTCCCCGGAAAGCCTGGCTCAAATGAATGCCCCATTATAAATGATCCTGTGGATTCTTGGGGGAGAGAAGGAGGTAGGGGTCTGCAGAGTTCAGACAAAGAATCGGGAAAACTGGGTCATGGAAACATGACCGGGCGGCCTCCGTCAGCAGCCGGAGGAATTCTCCTCGGATGAAGTCATGTGTTGCCACAGCGCAGAGGCACTGCCCCGTGGCTGGGCTCCCGGAGAGGCCCGAGGGGCTGTTCCATGGCAGAGAGGCCAGGGAGGTGACAGCATCCACCTCCCAGGAGACACTGGCTGTGCTGGGGATGCCCCAGCCCTCTGGGCTGTCCGGTGATAGAGATTAGCACTGTCTCCAGTTACCACGGTCTCTTCCATCAAGACTGCGGGAGGGAATTAGCTTGGAAGCACGTGGTCGCTGTGCACCAGGCCGGCCTGGACCAGAGATGAAACGAGTTTCAGAGAGAAACCGAGTTGCCCCGGCACCGATGGAGGGAAGGTGAGGCCCAACCTTGCACGATACAGGTCTGCGTTACGACGAGGCAGCACAAACACATCTCAGTGTAGCCTGTAGGCCCGGGAAGGAAGGCAATGCACGGCTGGGGCCTGGATCCCCATCCTTCTTGGGCAGTTGGCCCACACTCCAGGGTCACCATGTAAAAGGCCAGTGCGGTAGCTGCATCCATGACCAGAAATCAAGGAAGGGCACATGAGGCCTTTGGTTTCGAATGCCAGGGCCCTCAGTCCCTTGACTGTGGCCAGGATGGGGAAGCCCGTGATGCTGAGTGTTGCTGTGGAGGGTTCCAGGGACTGGCTCCCACGCTGTGGGTGTGAATCCCAGGGGACAGTGCTGGAGCCATGTGGAGAAAGACTCCTTTGGAGCAGCCATGCTGCACCCACTGGGTGGGCCCCGTGTCAGGGCCATAGGTCCCCGTGCCCTGTCTACCTGCCACACTCAGGTGGCCTCCGGGATGCCCACACACACCTTCACAGCCTTCAGTCCAGGAGGCCTTTGATCTGTGTGGGACCCTGGCCAGCACTCGCACACAAAGCACTCTTGGGGTGCCTGCTCTGCATCGGGCACTCTTAACGTGAGGACTCCAATCAGCTGAAGTGGAGGCATTCTTACCCCGCATGGCTCTGGGATGACTGCGGAAGGACTTTTTGATATCCAATTTTGTTCTCACTATGGGGGACTTTGGGATTCTCCAGTTAATGACTAATTTATCATGTTCCTTTAATTTAGAATTCCTTGCATATTAAACAATATCCAGCACAGTGTTATTTTCTTAGAAGCAAACAACTTGGGAGTCATGGGAATGAATGCACACTGAAGAGTAGATGGCTTACTGGTTGCTTTTCTCCTAATAGAAGGACCTTGGCACAAAATATACCAATATCTTTGGCAACAGAAGGCGCTAGTGTACAGGAAAGAAAAAAGCAGTAGAGGGGCAGGCTGGAAGTCAAGGCAACCTTTACAGTCAGGGTGAAGTCCAGCTTGCTCCAGCATCACACATCAGCCAAAGGACAGTACTACAGGACATCACCTATCCCTCTTGTCTAAGGAGCTTGGAATAGCAGCAGAACACACCTGATTCACGAATCCAGACAGACCTGAGTGTGAACCACAGTTCTGTCAATCGCTAGGAAGTAATAAGCGTTCCAAGTTTCAGTTTCATCATCTGTAAAACAGGAATGACATCAACCCAATTGCCGCAAAGAATATTCATGGTGGGCCGGGCGCAGAGGCTCACGCCTGTAATCCCAACACTTTGGGAGGCCGGGTGGGTGGATCACCTGAGGTCAGGAGTTTGAGACCATCCTGGCCAACATGGCAAAATCCCATCTCTACTAAAAACACAAAAATTAGCCGGGTGTGGTGGTGCACTGCTGTAATCCCAGCTACTGGAGAGGCTGAGGCAGGAGACTAACTTGAACCTGGGAGGTGGAGGTTTCAGTGAGTTGAGATTGCACCAATGCACTCCAGCCTGGGAGACAGAGGTTCCGTAACAACAACAACAACAACAACAATAACAACAACAAAAAAGAATATTTATGGTGTCCATAGAGTAGAAACCTAATAAGTGATAATGCCCTTCCCCATCTCTGAGCAGATGTGACAAGGGTCCCAGTGCTATGGTAATGAAGGGAATTTTTCCTCCATTCCCAGTATAAGGGACATTGAGACGTATCAGACAGAAACTCAAATATGGCATCCACCGATGCCCCCTCCTTTAGTCATCCAGGTCTGGTCTAGGGATATGACGTAGTTCAGACACATCGCCCCACTAATATGGCCTTGACATACACAGGCTTTGGGCTCCACCCAGCCCGGCTCTGCAGCTGTCTCTGGAATCCACGGTGGAGCTGCTCACCACCCAGGGCAGAGTTCTCTATGCACAGATGCGTACTCTGTGCAAACTCACTGCTTGACAGAGTGAAGATGCAGCCACTGACGGAAGCCATGGCTTTGCAGGAAAGATCTTCTATAAATTAATCCCTGCTGGCTGCCCATCCCTATTCCCAGATGACCAGTCCCCGGGAGGCTTAGGCTGGCTACTCTAAGCTCCCGTGTTTCCCACCACTCTTTCCCTAGTGTCTGTGTCCATGCTGCCGGGAGGAAATAAGCAGGGGAGGGAACTTGCTAGGTGGTCGGGGAGTTCAGGTGAACACTGTTGTGAATTCTGTTTAAAAGGAGGGCTCCCACTCTTCTTGTCCGCGTTCAGCCACATATCCCATGGCTGTAGCAATAACTCCCGTCTTGGGAAATTCAGCAGCAGGAGAAGCCCAAGGCAGAAGGGATGTAACCAGGTCCCAGGCTGCGACATCTCATGAAGGCTCCTCCTGCATGCTGCAAAGCAGCGGTGCAGAGGATGGGATCCCCTCTACAATTCAATTATTTTACACCAAACTCAGTACTACTCCCCTCCAGGAAAGGGGGCGCATGGATGGCCTGGACAAAACTGCAAGAAGGGCAAAGCTGGGCAGGGCACTGCATCTTCAGGCTGCTTCTGGGCTGTGCCATGAAGCATCTGCACAGGCTCAGGAGAACAGAGTGGGGGCTGAATGCACACAGGTGCCATCTCAGGGCCCTGGGTCAGGTCTGAGTTGTCAAACAAGAACAGATGCACCGCTGGCTACATTGTCGTCAATGACTTCTCCATTCTCAACAGAGAGAAAGAAAGTGAGAGTGATCGCTACTTTCCATTCCACACACAATGTACAATTTGGTCAATTAAACCATTTAATCCTATATGAAACAGGAATGTCAAGACACCTTACGAAACGAAAAACGTTAATCTCATGGGTAAGGATGGCGATCGGCACCATCATTCTGGTGATGAACCCCAGAAGGCCAGCGCCCCACCCCACCCGATGACGCTGGATGTCAGCTTGCTGTTTGCATGGTGAAGGTCTCTTCTGGCCATGTATTCTGGGCTTGTCACAAATCCCATGGAGCAAGACTCTGCTCTCTCCTATTCCTGCGGAGATCCCAGGCCCAATTCCCAGGGAAGTCGAACCTAAAGGCTTCCCAGAAGATACCAGAAATGACGACACCAGCTTCAAAGAAAAGGCTGGATGCTCCCTCCTTCAGCCATCCAGGTCTGATCTAGGGATACGACGTAGTTCAGACACATCACCCCACTAATATGACCTTGACATACACAGGCTTTGGGCCCCACCAAGCCCGGCTCCGCAGCTGTCTCTGGAACCCACGGCGGAGCTGCTCACCACCCACGGCAGAGTTCTCCATCCACAGCTGGAAGTCACAACCACACACCCTGCTGCAGGTCAAGGCTTCCCCTACTCGCTCAAGGTAAGAGGACGCTGCTCATGTGCTCTGGAGGCCACAGAGAACAAGAGACACAATTCCCGCCCACAGGGAGTGCCCTAGGGGCGCGGCTGTGTAAGCCACTGCCACAGCTGGAGAGCCTGACCCTGTGGGATTCAGCGAGGCCCCCGCAGCACAAACTGCCCGAGTCGTCTCGAAGTCAAGAAAATATTTCCATGAGGTCTGGAGCAGCCAGGAAGGCTCCCTGGAAGAGGCCAGATCTGGCAGAGCCAGAAGGAAGGGGGAGGATGGCAGGCTCTTCAGGCTCGGGGCAGTGCGGACAGTGAACCCAGGATGCCCAGTTGTGCCCTGACACTGAACCGAGTGAAGTGTAAGCCCCGGTGCAAAGCACGTGGTCTCTCCTATACATACAGGATTAGGAACATCTCTTGCTCGTGTCCTCGAGAGGAACACATGATATAATACACATAATAAGGGGAACATGATGAAGCGCCCACTAAGCCCTGATATCGGGGCTTCTCAGGCTGTTGCTGGGCCCTGTCCCCGGAGTTCCTGCCTCAGGGAGCCTGGGCATGTCTAACAGGTTCCCAGTGATGCGGATCCTGCTGCTCCAGGGACCACCCTGGGTGACTCACAGGCCCTTTGGCATTTCCACACTTGCTGTGGCTCTGTAGTTCCCAGTTGCTCAGTAAGGAAGGGGAAATCATTTCTCATGTCCGTGCTCCTACTAGGCATTGTACTAGCTGGAGAAACTCGACACAGAAGATCAGAGAGGCAGGAGTGGGGGTGACATTTGAATCCTGGTGACCATTTGCCAGGGCTTCTGAGCAGCAGGTGCAAGGGATCTGGGTGTCTCTGGGAATGTAGGTTTGGAAGGCATCCAGGGGTCTGTGCTTTTCGATGTTACATGAATGAAAGTGCACACCAGGGCTGGGAGAGGCTGCCAGGAACCTTCTCCCCTTGCTAGGGAGCCTTGGTCTGTTCTGAGATCCTGACACTTTCAAAGGCCAGCTCTTCAGCCACGTGAGCCCAGATGACCAGGTGTTTGCAAATGGGACAAAGTCACTCGCCGAAGCATCAGAGGCAGAAAGCACCAAAAGAGCACGAATTATGGAAAGCCTCTTTCCGCAGGGCCTTATGCAAATGGCACCATGATTTTCAATAATAAGCCACAGGACAGGAGACTTCCAGAGGCCCTCCTGATGCCCAGCCACCACCCCACAGGAAGCATTCAATAAGAATAATATCCTGAATGGCCACTCCACAGCGTGCAACTAAAAAGTGCTTCTGTCTTACTTGGGGGAAAAAAGTTGGAGGAGGAATTAAAATCAGACAGGAAATTCCAACACCACGAGCTGGCTGGTGTCCGGCTGGCTGAGGCCCAGGCCACTCACGCAATCAGGTCTGCCCTGCAGGCACAGCCTAGCAGGACCCGTGGCCTCTGCTGGGTCCGCCCACGCACACTGCCCACCCCAGGCTGAGGTGTTACTTGACAAATTAGCTGCTGAAAGAGAGAGTGCGCTGGGCTGGGGCCCGCACAGCCACTCCATGCCAGGCACAGAGTCTTGAGACTGATCTCCTGGTGAGGGCAGGCAGGGACACAGAGGGACCTGCTCATTCCAGGGTGAGGAGTGTGCTCCAGCCAATGCCACAGGAGAGGCCGGCCCCGCACCATGTGGGTCTCACTGCTTGGGAGCCAGGCAGTCATGGGATCTGTTCCCTGTAACAGTGGCCCTGAGGTGGCAAGGAGACAGGCCACAAGAGGCGGCATAGTGTCCCGGGGGACAGAGCTGAGGCTGCCGCCAGTGCCACAAGTCTGGCTCGACTGCTGACTCACTGAACCTTCCTGTGCCTCGGTGTCCTCACCTGTAAAATGAGGATAGGGACAGGACCCATGTCAAAGGGAGAATGAAGTGGAGAAGAGCTTGTGCAGGGCCAGGCATGCAGCAGGGCCCCGAAGGGTACTGGTGTGGCCATCCCTACGGACCCCTCTGCTGGGCTCCTACCCCTTTAGCGAGGGGTGAGAGACTGGAGTGGGCCCCAGAAGGACACTTGGGAGATCCCCACCATCATAGGGAATGGGATGGACTGCCCGCCTGTCTAGGTAGACACGTGGAGTCCCAGATTAGAGAACTTTAGGGCTGGAGGAAACAATAGGGTTGGTCGAGCTTGATTAAGGTTGAAAACTCTGTCTTGGACACAGAATGTTTCTTAAAAAAAGTAGTGTGCAGCCTCCCCACTGCAAAATGCAATAGATTTGAAGCCCAGAGGACCGTGGCTCCCAGGGACCCGGCACCTTGCAGAATCCAATGCAGAGAGCAGGAATCCTGCCCAGGCCCTAGTGTTCCTTCCACCTGTCACAGGCCAGGGCTGGACCAGGTGGCCTGGGATGGGTTCAGGCTTTCCCCTACAATCTTGCTGTCCCTTGACAGACTCACTTGCCCACACACACTGGTGACCCAGTCAGCTGGCAGGGACCTTGTTGGCTGGCAGTGGCAATACTGACTGATCCCCATCTAAGAGGGCCACTTGTCATCGGGCATTTAGCCCTTTCAGGAGGATGACCATGCCACTCCTCTGTCTGGTCCCCACGGATCCTGAAGGGGTCACTTGCCATTCTGTGTACTTAATTAGCGTCCAGCCCCTTCCCTGCAGAGCCCAACAAGAGCCTTCCTGATCTGGCTTACAGGTCCTGCCTCGCGTCCTTCCGAGGGCACCAAGCCCCCGCTTTGCACTCTGCCGTAGCTCTCAAGACGACAGTGAGGCCACCAAATTTGGTCTCCACCAGACCCTAGTGATGGTTTCCCAGGCTTAGCCAAGGCACCTCTTTATTCCAGGCTGCATTCTGAGGCAGGGCCTGCCACAGACAAACAATGACCTTTAAAACCGGGCAGCGGAATCAGCCACCTGGACAAGCAAATGAGCACTGGGGCTGGACTTCCCGTCTTTCTGCAATCAACAGGCAAATGACAAAATGCTCTCCATTCCTTCATCCAAGCAGGTCCCGTAAGGGCCACTTCCTGGGAGCCTCTTATCAGTCCCAATAATTATGTTACTCAAAGGGATCCTTTAAAACTGTTTCTACCTTGGACCAGAATCTTCCCTAGGTATCCACTCATCCAATGCAGCCCTGGCCAATGGAAATACAACGTGGGCCACATATGTTATTGTAAATTTTCTAGGAGCCACATTTTTAAAAAACTAAAAAGAAACAGGTGATTATTTTAATAATACAATTTAATTGAACCAGCACATAAAAAACACTATCCCTTCAACATGGAACCAGTATAAAATTATTAATGAGATGTGTTATATGATTTTATTCCTACTACGTCTTCAAAACCTGGTGCCCATCTTGCACTCGCAGCACATCTCAGTTAGGATAGTCACATTGCGAGCACTCAGCCACACACAGCTCGCGGCTACCCTACTGAACAGCTTAGGCCTAACTCGTTATCATTATTGACTTTCCACGGCTTCGGAATTCTAGTCTAGCTTAGTAAAGTTCCATCGATACACAAAATATGGGGATGAGAATTCTCCGCAAACTTCAGTCCTTCCTCACCTCTGAATCTTAGCTTCCTACAAACTTCTATTTGGTCGCTTACATTTACTGATGAAAAAACAGTTATTTTTCTTCCCACCTTTCCTCCCTCCCTTCCATTCATTTAACTTTTAAGCATTCCCAGGATCGTAGGAGGGTTACTTGCGATTCTGTGGGTGAGGCCAGTGCCCCGCCCAGGGAAGTAACTCAGCCTGTGCCTCTCTCCCCACCCTTCCACACCCTTGACCTCTCCGCGCAGAGCTGGTCGACAGCACCTCCCTTGTTCTGCCCTGGATTGCTGCCTGCTACGTTCTCGATAAGCTTGGAGTGTTCCCAAACACGGGATTCTTGGGTGTGTGGACTCCCGAGACCTTCCGACAAATGAGAGGGTCCCCAGAAAGCAAAGCCCATGCCAGGGTCATGAGGGGCAGTGCGGCAGGGCCCTGGAGAAACACTGGGTCAGCCATGTTCCACTTTTGGATGCCTGGCTCCCTGCCCGTGTGATTCTGGACCCAATTAACTGAATGATGGTTGGAGCACATGCCACTCCCACCACCCTCCCCATCAACAACCATTGAGGCGCATGGAAACAGTATTTCTCTTTACTGGGATACGGTGTCCACCAGCAGGACTGGAGGCCAGTCCACGAATCCGTGGGAAGAGCCTGCTCCCCTATTTTGTTGGTTCAGAAACCGAGACACAGAATATGTGGTCTCATGACCCAACCCTCCAGCCCTCAGCGGTGCCCAGAATCTCGTTTCCTAGAATAAGACTGTAGAAGAAAGGGAGGAGGAAAACATGCCAAGGCCTTCCTGACATCAAAAAAAAACCTCTTGCAAAACAATATTTTGATGAGCTAAGCATGTGAATTAAAAGCAGACGGAGTCTACTTCCTTCTAAATAAACAGGGTTTAAAATCTAGGGGACAACTCCCAAATACAATGTGTTTCGGGGCCGGAGAAACCAGAGCTGCCCTTCCCCAAACCCAACAGCAGCCCGGCCTGTGCACGTTCATCCGAGGTGTTTGCGGGCAAAGGCTCTGCTTCGTGGGTCCAGTCACACCCCAGTAGGGGGACCGGAAGGAGGGTCCGAGTGACTGACAGGTGGTCCCCAGGTCCTGCCATTGCCAGCAGAATGGAGTCAAAAGCCCCAGCCTGGCACTCAGGACCCTCCTGATCCTGCCCCACAGACTCTCCCAGCACCAAGGTCAAATGACAGCCTTGCAGACCCCACGCCTCCTAGGCTGCAACCTGCCTCCACCCTGCCTAGGAAGCCCCTCCCCACCACACCCCCCCATCCTCATCATGCCAACTCAGCCTGCCCTCAGCAACCCCAGTCCACACTAGCCTGCCTCCAGGAAGCTTCCTGGACCTTTCTTCTGCTACACCCCTCCACTGCAGGCAGACGATACTCCCTCCACAGCATTTCCTCTGAGTCAACGACCAGCCCAGTGCATGGCATGGAGGAGGTGAGGAGTATGTGCACAGCGAATGAATGAATGAATACATGAATGAGTGAATCCTCCCACCACTGGAAAACAGAACCTGAGGATAACAAGGGTGGCCAGTAGCTACCAACGGTCAGTCTAAATTAATTTAGGACCGAGGAGAGAAAGGCATGCTGCTCAGGGCCACAGTAGGAGACAGACTGCTGTTCCCAGGAGTCAGCCACGCACTGGCCCTTCCTTGGAGACTGGAAACCGAAGTGGTTCTGACAGCCAATGCACAGGGCTTCCTTCACACTGGAGCCTTCCTGAGCATGGCGCATTTGTTAAGTCATTTCATCCTCATAGCAATTGAAAGGTATTGTTACTATTATCTCCACTTCAGAGATGAGGAAACTGGGGCACAGGAGAGTTCAGTAACTGGCCCTGGGTCAGTCAAATGGCTAATCTGTGTCACAGCCAGACCTCACACCCATTTCTCCAAAATTCCAGACATAGGTGGGGTGGGGTAGGCCAGTGTGAACTCTTCTTGGACCAGGAAGAAGAAATGAGGCCACGGGGAGGCCCAGGTCCCAGTCTTTGCCCAACTCATCCCCCGTTCTCCTGGGTGCCCACTCCCCCTCAGGGCAGCCTGGGCCAGGCAATGGTGTAATAAGGGTCACAGGTGTGTGATGGAGGAGGGAGCAGCACTCTGTGACGCAGGCCCTGGTAAGGAGGTGGAGCGCCAACAAACTCCAGGAAACACAAGGCCAGCCTTGGTATTTCCATTTCATTCGTGGTCTTTCCAAAAGGAAACGTAACCACTTAAAACAGAATGGGTCTGCCATGCAGCGGCATCTAAGTGCTGCCCAGGTGCCCAGCGAAGTCAGAGGCAAGTCCAGGAGGGACCCAGGGGAGGGGAGTTATCTGTTTCCCCAGCTGTGTTCCTGGTGGCTGCTAATAACCCCCATGGATCATTCTGCCTGGCTCCGAAAACATTCTGACTGGCGTTAAAAATGGGCCCCTCTCCTGCCTGTGGCTTGGCGCCCCTGCAGCACGTGCGGGATGCTGGTTGTTAGCATGCTGCTTGTGTAATTAGGGCGGTGAGGATGGCAAAGGGCCCACCCCGGGTCCCCAAGAGTGATTGCAGTTCAGAAAAAGCACCCACTTGGTTTTGCGCTGATTAATGATGGACCCTGCTAATAGCCCTGCTTAACACAGGAGTTTGTCAAGATTAAGTAATTGCCTGAAACAAAAAGTGTATTATCTTTAAGGCCCCACTGATGAATGACTGGTGCTAGGAAATGGGGTGATGGATGTCTGCGACTCTCTGCCACCATCCCTCCTCCATTTGCATAAATTAAAACCCATCCCTTGATTAGACAAGAAGCCCTGACAGACCGTGCCAAGGGACCAGGTGGCTGAGGGCCCTGCTGTCACCCCTGCCTCAGGCCTGCTGACCACTGGGAGGCCCCAAACTGCTTGTTAGCATTATAAGTTGTGGGATGGACATAAGCCTCATGGGCAGGCGTGGGCCAGATGCCCCAGGGGGATCAAGATGGGGACATGACAGCTAAAAGGAGGAAACCACAGCAGAGGGAAACGGAGGGGATCCAGAGGGAAATGGGACCCATAGCCCCAACTATGGCTGGACGGAGGCTCACTCCACCCTCAGCTGGCCCTACACGGAGTAGTTGTAGCTATGGCCTTCAGTCATGGGTCCCTGATGGAATAAATCTGTAGGAAGGCCTAGGAAGGGTCTGCTGTTCCCAGGGCTGTGGGGTCCCCACCTGTAAAGTGGGTCTATAAATGAGGACGTGTGCATGATCTAACCACAGTTGCACAGGCATATTTTTATACCTCTGGGCATCAGGTTTCCAGGTCTGGGGCCATGAAATCAACATCCTTTGAGCATTTCTTTCCTTCTGGATGGCACTTTGCAAAAGACAGTTCACAGCAAGGGACAGAACCAGGTGCAGCGGGAGGAAGCTGATATGGGGTAGGGCTGACCAGAGATAGTGGCTGAGGGAAGGGCAGCAGGGGAGGGGAGCTGAACTTGGTGGGGAGGGAGACAGTAGGATCACATTTGAGAAGAGGCTGCAGGGCCCAGGCAGGCAGGGAACACCGGGTAGGAGGCACCTCCAGGTGATCTCTCCGTAGGACCCAACCAGGAAGAGCACCTCGAGCAGGAGCAAGCCCTCCCCATGCTAGCCAAAAGGCGGAGGGTGCATTTATTCCCAAGGAATGACAACAATCATGCCACTATCCTACGGCTTCTGGTGGCTCAGGGGACCGGGGAACCGGGGGAGCCTCACAGCCTCTCTGCTGGAGGTCAAGTCCTCAGCACAAGCCATGGACAACGCTGTACCCCAATTCGCCACCCTGGGTCAGGGATGCACTTTCCAGGCACAGGCAGAGGTGGGGGTGATCTGGGCACTAACCTGAAGCCTTCTCAGCCTGCATCTGACTCCTGCAGACCGTCTGTCCTGCAGCCATCAGCCATTCAGCACTCTCCTTCGTGGTTGGCTCCCCTCTTCCTTTCTGGGCAAAATAAGATTCCCAAACCAAACCACCCACCCCGAAGCTGCCTCCAGGCTGGAGTGACACCAGCTAGAGCTGGGAGCTGTTCCCATAACATTGGTTTTCCCCTAAACCACAGCTTCAGCTTCAGAGCACATGCCCTGTGTGGCCCATCGGTGGGAGGGGCTGCAGCCAGGGGGCCCAAGCAGTGGCCAGGTCTGTTGGGGGGCAGGGACTGTCTTCTCTCCTAGGAAGGGGAAACTGCCTTCTCCCACATCACAGATGGCTACAGGGCCCCGCTTCACAGTTCTTAGGCCAGGACCCAGGCTTCTTTTCCCTTTTCAGGTGCTGAGAGGGATACACAGTGGATGACTCTAGAGCATGAGTCTGCAAGGGGAGCAGATCCAGTGCTCGGAAGATGGGGCCTCCAGACACAAGGGGTTCGGGAAAGGGGTCCCCACGCAGCTGCCCACCAGAGGGGAGGTGGGGATGCCACTTCTCTTGTTCTACCCAAGTGTGCACAAATGAGTCACCCTGAAACCCAGGTCCATGCCATGCTCTGGACAATCTTGGGCACCTTCCCCAGTGGCCAACCCCACTCAGGTCAAAGCCAAGCATGGCTGAGTGCACAGACCACCAAACCAGGGCATGAAGGGTCACCCCGGGTGACAGGCCCCCCAGGCCACAGCTCCTCTGCTGTAAGAGTCCCCACTCTCAACCGGTCCTGCTGACCCCACAGTGCCAAGGGCAGGTTTAGTGACCTATAATAGCGCCCCATGTGGGCATGAGGCCATCCTGTGCTGTCCACACCAGGGCTCCTGAGGACAGTCTAGCCCCTGCCCCAGGCGGTGAAAGAGGGTCAATAAGTGCCCCATGAGGGCAGCACCCGCCACAGCTGCATCGTTCCTGATAGTAAGATTGCTTTTCCACGCCCAGCAGTCCGGCGGGAAGCACTCAGTGAGTATCTACTGAGTGACACACAATGACAAAAACTGCTGCGAGTGCGGGCACGGTTGTAGGCACTTCATATTCATGTGTTGATTTGCCCTTCATCTCAACTCTGTGTGTGTGTGTGTGTGTGCGCGCGCGCGCGCGCGCATGTGTGTGTTGCGGGGGTTATAATCACCACCCCCATTTACACTGAGGAAACGGAGGCTTGAGGAGTACATGACCCATCCGAGACCACACAGTGAGGAACTGTCAAGGAAGATCTGAACCCTCGTCGGTGATTCTCCAGCTTGCAGGCTTAAGCGGCCACCCGCCCTGCCCACCGGCTGGTGAGGAAGATGCCATGCAGATGGTGACTGTTCTTTTCCATTACATAGCCCGGCTGAACAAGGGGAGAAGCAAAATCCCCTGACCACAGAAAACGCACTCTCCGTGGTAATGGATAAATCAGCCCCGTGGGATCTTCCCACGAGAGGCCACAGACACCCAGAGCCCCAGAGTCCCCAGGCTCCCAGTGCAGTCTCCTCCACCATGCAGCTCACGTCTTCAGGTTAGGGAAGTTTCTCTGGTTTATAGACCTCCTGCAGGATCTCAGGCCCAGTCTCTGCCCTGAAGATGCACAGAGGAAAAAGTGCTGCGCCAGGTCTCAAGGACCACCCAGGGCAGTGGGGAGACACCCGTCAACAGGTGAAGCCAAGCCGAGGAAAGGGCCACGAAGGCACACACAAAGGCACAGGGATGAGGAGCAGCGGAGTCTCCTGGGACTCCGAGAGCCCCGTGCGGTCACAGCATCAGCGGCAAGGCAGCAGGTGAGGGCTGGGCTGTGACTAGGCTTGTCTGATGTAAGGACGCTGGGCATGAGTCTGCTGGTGATGGAGAGACATTAGGAAGGTTTGTGCAGGGGTGTGACAGGGCCAGGTTGGTGTGGAGAGTGGGGTGTGTGCGTGATGCTGCAGACAAGATGAATTAAGATGCTGGTCTTACCTTGTGACCACTGGGTGACAGATGGAGGGCCTCTACTAGAGCGGGAAGGGCAGAGGCGGCGAGGAGGGAGGGGTGCACTCACATTCAATGCAGGATGCAGGGCCGGCAGGACTCTGCCGAGCCGGGATGCAGGGAGGGCGAGTCAAGCATTCTGGAGGAAGGATGCTAACTACTTTAGGTGGGTGGTGGTGGTCTCAGCTATGAGAGGGGACACAGGGGAAAAGGCCTGTTTTGAGGGCGAGAAAGTGCTGAGTTTGAGATGCTGTGGAACACAGAGTGGCTGTGTCCAGAGACTAGTTACAGAAAGGAGGCCAGAGCTGGGGGCACAGCTCTTGGTGGGAGGCTGTCCTCTGGAAGACACTGGGTGGTGGCTGTGACCTTGAATGAGGATGAGATTGTACACAGCCAGTGTGTAAAGAGAGGGAGTGCGCTGGAGCCAGAGCCTGGGGACAGGACTCTTGCCTGAGCTGCCTGGTGCTCACCTGGCCCCTTGGTTTCTGACCCTGAGGCACAGTCCTGAGCTGCCAGCCTTGCCAGCTGAATCTGGATCCTGGGTGCTCCACTTCCTTCGAGCCTGCCTGGAGTCCAGGGCAGGTGAGGGCGAACCCCATGGTCTGCACCCAGCACCCCTGGGCTCCGGGCCTGATGTGTGGAGTGGGCCTCATTGCCCACCTGCTGGTACAGGCAGGGAGAGGGGAAACCATTCCAGGGGTGTGGGCCCCCAGTCCTACTCCCACTGCCCCCTCAAGTCAGAGTCAAGGAGTCCTGGTCACCCCAGGGGCCCTGACTTCCTATTGAACACCTTGCCTGCCCCCAACCATGCTGTCTGAGACCAGGTCTCTGGCCCAGCTCCCTAAGTAGGTGCGGCTGCTGGCAGGAGGCTGGGTTCAGGTGGCTGTGCCCATGGCAAGCGGGGCATGCTGTCTTGGCAAGAAGCAGCAGCCCTCGTTGGGACTGCACAGTCCCATCCGGGCGAAGAGTGGCCTACGCAGGTAACCGGAGCCCAAGGATGGGCTGAGTGCACTGACCATCTGGGTGGACACTGGGACCCATGTGGGGACAGTGGGCAGTGTGGCTCTTCCCCAGTCAGCCCCTGGTAACCTCAGGGCAACAGCCAACACCTGCTTCACAATCAGCTACGGTGTGTTGGGCACTATGTTGGGTCCTGATGGAATAAAAAGAACAGGAGAAGCCCAGGCCTTCCTGGAGAACGTTGGTTCCTGCTGCAGGGCCCTCCAGATGCGGGCCTGAGCTGTGCCCCAAGCCCAAGCCCTGAGGAGCCACGGAGCAGTGGGCAGAGGCCTGCCCAGGTCAGCCTGGCCTTTGGCAACGCCCTGCTCCCAGACACAGAGAACTCATCGCAGGCTCTGAGTGTCTGGAAAGGAGGAGGGCTTTGGCTTCCTAATCCTGACACTGTCACTTAACAGCTGGGTGACCTTGGGGAGATCACCCAACCTCTCTGAGTCTCCATTTCCTCCTCGCAGGTCAGCAGAAACAGGATCACACACCCATAACCTTGTGGCCTAGCTGGCTGGACATTGACACGCTGGCCCCTCTGGTAGGCAGTTTGCCTACCCTCCAAGTCAGCCGCTGGAGTATGCACATGGACAGGCACCCGCTGACGCTGTTGCGCGCCCCATTGAGGATCCAGCACTTTCCCCACAGCAGTAGGCTGAGTTTGGGCTTCCCCTCCCCTCCTCCTTCTCTCCCTCCCTCCCTCCTTCTTTGCAGGAACTGAGAGCCCCCTTTTACAGCCCCTCACTGCAGGCCCCAAGGGAGCCTGAGGCTGCCAGAAATGACTGCTAATACTTCCAGCCACATTTACTGAAACCTTTTGACACGGAGGATATTTTTATGAGATAAGTGCCCTGTGTCGGTATCAACTGGCAAGTTTCATTGCTCACATTTCAGTCCTGCAAAAAGCCTTTTTCAATCACTGTCCGTGGCAACGATAAACTTTAATGGCTGAGGGAAAGCCTGCAGCTCAGGCGCTCTGTCCTTCCCGCCTCCCTGCCCCATGCGGGCCAAACTCCCTCCACTCTCTCTGCTGGGCCAGAGGCCAAAGCACAGGGGCCAGTAGAGTTGGGGGAGACGTTGTCTACCCTCACCTCACCTCCTTTATTTCCCAACTTTGATGGATCGCAGGCCCTGGAGGCACAGGAGAAACACCAGAGAATCAAGAGAGGCCAAAGCCCAGCCCAGTACAGAAGCAGACTGTGGGGTGGCTCCAGGGCACCAGCGTTTTGAAAAGCTTCCCAGCGGATTCCATCGGGCAGGGGGCATTGAGAGCAGCTGTGCCTCCTCTGGGGAGGCGGGTTCTTCCTCAGTCACTGTGCCACTTCCCTTGGCAGGCCGCTCCATGGCTCACACATGTTCAAACGGAAGCTGTCCTGCACCCAGGAGGTGCCAGGCAGACGTTCTCCACTTGATGGTAGAAAACCAAAACCCAGAGCTCGCGAGGTCACAGAGAGCCAGGGACCAACAGGCTCTCAGAGCCCAGGGCCCTGACTTCCCACCGGAGCAGGCAGGATTTAGAAGGAGCATCTATCTGGGTGAAGACTGGTCCCAGGCTGCCCCACAGCAGGCACAGGTTCAAGCTCAAGGAATGAAGAATGAGTGAATGAATAAATCCATGAATGATTTTACCTACAGGAACTGATTCAGCCATCTCAGTGTCCTACAGGTAAGGATACTGTTTGGTGTTCCAAATGCTCTTTCCAGAAGGGCCTAGAATGTTCCAGAACTCAAGGGTCTCCATCCTCCCAGTCACTCTTGGCACCATTTCCAGAGCCGTGCCCACTGCCCATGGCTGTCCTCATGGGATAAACACATGCCTGGGGATGAGGTGAGCTGGGGAGGGCAGCTTCTTCCCCACCCCTAGGTCGCACTCCATGCTTGCCATATTCCCCCAAAGCTCTGCACCGCCCACCTGCCCCTCCCCAACCTCCCCTTCCTGAAAGCCCACCTGCAGCAATGAACCCCTGACTTTCTTGGTCCATGTGAAGTCACCACAGTCAGGCTCTGTCTGCCCAGGCACATCTCCTACCGGCCCTCTTCATAGGTTCTTGGTCTTCATCCCTCTGGATCCTTGGGGAGGAGCACATCTGGGCTCAGCAGGAAAGAGGGGCAGAACAGCAGTAGCCAAAGGCAGGAAGCACAAAGGGGTTTGGGAAGGCTGTTTGTCACTTGGCTGTCACCGCCCAGTTGTTACTGTGTGTTGTGTAGGTCTCCCTGCATCTCAAGTGGACAGAGACTCACCCACCTTGCACATTACCCGCTCTGGAAATGAAGGCAGGATGTGGAATAAAGGACCAGCAAGCCAACTCTGACTCCGAGAGCCTGGCTAATTTTTCTCAGGCATCCTTAGCCAACCTGCCTGTGGTTATGCCAAAGTCCGAGGATCTAAGGCTTAGGGTCCTGGGGACAGTCAGTCAGAACTGACAGTGGGACTTTGTCTCTCTCAGGGAGGCCCAGGCCTGCCTGAGGGCTCTCAGGGGCAGGGTCACCAGCACCCAGAACCCACAATCAAGAGGCTGGTGGACTGTTTAAATAAACTGTCTGAATTGCATTTTTTTGTTGTTGTTGTTTTGGAGATGGAGTCTCGCTCTGCCGCCCAAGCTGGAGTGTGGTGGTGTGATCTCGGCTCACTGCAACCTCCGCCTCCCGGGTTCAAGCAATTCTCCTGCCTCAGCCTCCCAAATAGCTGGGATTACAAGTGCCTGCCACAGTGCCCGGCTAATTTTTGTATTTTTACTAGAGATGGTTATTCACCATGTTGTCCAGGCTGGTCTCAAACTCCTGACCTCAAGTAATCCACCTGTCTCAGCCTCCCAAAGTGTTGGGATTACGAGCATGACCCACTGCGACTGGCGCTGAATTGCATTAAAAAAATTTATTCCCGCATGTTGTCTGGTCCCAAATCCTGCCACGGAGAACTGGCTTCAATAAATGCCCCTCTGCCCATTCATCACTTGAGTCTCACTTCCCTCTCCTGCCTCAGCTCATACCATTTATTACACACATAGTCTCCAAATGAACAACTTCTGCAACTTACAAATATACTTGAGAGCTTTGAGAGCTCCACCTGTCCTCCCCGATCCATCAAGGCAACAAAATTCATTTCTCCTTGGGAGCCTAAAGAAGCCCAGGCTTGGGGACTAATTAAGCATTTCCTTTGAAATGCATGCATGCTGTAGACTGCTGAGGGTGAACTCCAACCTCTAATAAAATAGGAACCAGATGCCAGGAACTGTAGGTGCACAGCATCCTGCCATCGTGGCCATCGCCCAGGAGGGACCCGACGAGGGGCAGCACAGCCTCTGGAGGGCTCTGGCTAATGTCAAAGCTCAGGTTCACAGCACCAGCTGGAATTTTTATTTTAGCCATCATCTACAACGAGGAATGAGTGCCTCCTGATACTCCCATGGGCACACCATGCCTCCAGCCTTCACTCCCCCTTCCCTCCTATTTTGCACACTCTGGGGAATCTGGCTTGAGCTCTAATTCTCCTGCAAAGCCTTCCTGAAATACTCAAACCTTGAAGGGACTGCTTCCCCTCCTACTATACCCAATGAGTGCTGCAAAGATACAGCCCTTGGCCACAGAGTGTCAATTATTATAATATTAACCACCATTGCTTCTTCTCTCACTGGACCCTAGGCTTTTCTTATTTTTGGGTGTTCTCCCAGCAAGTCCTCTAGAGCCAGTTGTTAAATGGCTGCAGTCGTGTGCTGACAAATGTTAACACCCAGCTTTTGGGGGAAGCAGTGGGGCAAGGGGTTGGGGTGGGGGTGGCAATGCTTGTAGCATGTGCCAATTTCCGTGGTGTAAATGCTCTCACTGTGGCTGATTTCAACGTACCAAGGAGAAGACACTGAGCATACAGTCGGGAGAGATGCATAGAACCAGCTCTCACAAGCTGGTGCTAGCTGATGTGAGCCGGATCCAGCATGCTACTACCAAATTGAGTCTCCAAAACCATCTTTTCTTTACTAAAAAAAAAGGCAAAAAAAAAAAAAATCTGAATCTCCTGCAAATTAAATAATATGATTTTCTACCTAAAAAATTACAAGTACATTTTTAAAAATGAGAATATCCAATGCTGAAAAGAATATTGTAAGAACCTTGCTGGAAACAGTTATTCTTTGTCAGTAATCTCACCTCCTTAATCTACTCCAACTTACAAAAATACTTGAGAGCTCCACTTGATCTCCCCGATCCATCAAGGCAACAAAATTCATTTCTTCCTGGAAGCCTAAAGAAGCCCAGGCTTGGGGACTCATTTTCCCTCCTACGTGGTAAACAGCGTTGGAACAGAGATTTTAATCACAGTAGAACTTCTAATACCAAACAACTGTAGGTAATTTAATCTAAAAGCTCAACACAGGGGAAGTGGTTAGATTCAGTCCAGAATCAGTCTTTAAGATGATATTGCAAGGATTCTATCACAAATAATAAGAAACCCAGGATTTGCCTTCTGTGGAGGTTGCCTTTCATTGGTATCTTTCTCCTAGTGGTCTATGAAGACCCCTGGACCTGTTCATGCTCCCCAGTTCATGCAGAGGCCACGGAGCAGCACCGGCCCAGCGGAAGCCGCCTCTCCACCAGAGGCCTCAAGTCATACGGGCCGGCCAAACAGATGGGATAAATCAATGCCAAGGACGCTGTCACCCCAGGCAATCCGGCTCCACTCAATTTTCATGTGAATTTAGCAGCTCTGCATGGTTTTTAAGAACCCAATTGTATCCTGACACTTTTTAAATGATGCCTCTTTAGATCCCACCGTAATTTATCTTTTACTTAGGACCAGCTCTGCTTCCATAACCGTCTGGAAGGAAAAAACACACACATAGTGACTTCCCCTAATTTACAATAGTCCGCACTCAGTAAAACACGGATGGCAGGGGTTTGCCAAATGTGAATTCCATGTCGGTGGTGCATTTTGGTAAAGCTTAAGTGGCTTTCTTTTGAAAGAAAATATACATTTAATAGCTGTTTACCTATGCAAGTGGGGGCGAGGGTAAGTATGTGGGTGTGTGAGAAAGAACGTACCCTGGTAAAAACAAACCCCAAAGCGAAGATTTACACCCGCACCCGCCAGCCAAGAGGGCTCTGTTCTCCCTCTTTACTTAAAAAGAAAGAGGATCAAATTCTTGAAAACTGCAAAGGAAAGTGAGTGACCAGATAGATTCTCTGATGGATCGGCATTCTGAAATCTGAACCCACAACTCTGAACCTGAACATGGAAGTCAGCAGATGTAGGGCCACCTCCAGAGCCGCCTCTACCATCCTAAGCAAATCGCTCAACATCACGGACCTGGGCTTTTTGGATACAATGTCTGTCTCCACGCACATCCCTTGGCTATATTTACCCAGGGACTGTGAAAGTAAAAGACAGAGGAAGACAGCAGATAATGTTTATCTAGAGCCTCCAAGGAACTGGGTGTTGTCCCCTCATCTTGTTTCTGCCACACAACCCTCACGGGGCCAAGGGTTAACATCGCTAGGGTGCAGGGGGGAAACCGAGGCAGCGAGTTCTCAGATCCTATGCACAAGGTCACAAAGCCAGGTAATGAGATCTTCACGGAGAAAATGCCATTTGAGTTTGCAAAACAGAAGCGCCTTTACTATTTGGACACTGCCTGTTTTGGTCCTCACTCCTCAGCAGCTGCAGCAGTGGCCATCCCCTGGTATGCGTTTAAAATGAAGACTGCCAGGCCCCACCCTGGACCTGTGGATTCAGACGCTGGCATTTCAGCAGGATCCTGGGCTGATTCTTTTGCACACTGAAGTTTGGGATGCACTGGTTTAAGGGATATATTCCGTTAAAAAAGGAACAAGAAAGAGTGGGAAGGGAAAAGAGGAAGGCAGCCAGGATATTCACCATTCGAGAGGCAATGGGGGCTGCAAACAAGCTGGGGCCTCATTTTGTAACTACTCCCCACCCCCAGGAGATTCGGCCTCTTCCGCCTCGCCTGCCTCAGAACTCAAAGTAAAGCAAATTTTCCCCAGCAGTTCCTAGTGTGGCCCCTGGCCGGGCAGCCTCTGCACGTCCTGGGAGCCTGCTAGAGACATAAATCCTCCGCACCCTCCCAGGCCCTTAGAATCAGAAGCTGGAGTTGGGGCTCAGCAGTAACAGGCTTCTGGGTGATGCAGCAATCCTAACAAAGCTCACTGTCACAATGGCCCCTGTCCACATGCGGGGTCATTTGCATTTTACTGCAGGTCCACACCTGGCTTGGACACCAGTAAGCAAAACAGCCTGCCTTTGTACTCGCTGTGCAAACCTCATTTCTAAAGCATATTGATATCAGCGATGACCTCACTTAACCCTCAGAGTAGCCACAAGAAAGAGGAAGATGGGCACTGCCATTCCTACTCTGCAGAGGTGAGACTGAGCCCCGTCACATACAGGTCCTAGGCAGGGCTGAACAGGGCCTTCTGAGATGCTGCTGTGACTCCCACAATCACCCTCAGTTCACTGCAAGTTGCAGCACACAGCCAATGAGACCTTTTCGACCCAGACAAGATGGGCTGACGGCCTTCCGCAGGCTCAGCTAGGAGCAGGCTCCGGGCACTCACCTTCCTTGGGGAAGCTGCAGCCTGAGGAACAGGCTGCGGGGTGGAATGTGTGCGCACGTGTGTGTGTGTGTGTGTGTGTGTATCTGTGTGTGTACACACAAGTGTGTATGAGAGAGAATATACTTCCAAAAAAGGAAGCCCTGGAAGCAAACCCCTAAAGCGAGAAACGTGCTCTCCCGCCCATCCTCAAGTGTTTGCCTCTATATTACAGGGATCTGCAAAACCCATCTCCCACCAAGACGCCTGCTTGTAAAACACAAATGCACAGATGAGGCCCAGCTGCAGCCTGGCTCACAATGAGCCTGCTCTCTGCAGATTGATCTCCAGGAAAGAGCTGTCCTGGCGGGGTGCAGGAGGCTTGCTGTCCTTCAGAGGAGTTTCCAGTGAAGGCCCCAGTGTTTGGAAAGGCATAAATGCGTGAGCAGCCAGGCCCTCCCGGAGGGAGTAGAGGAGAAAGAGCTCTCTTCACCGCAGACCCTTTCGTTTCTCTCTGTATCTGGAGGTGCCGTGTGCTGACAATTGCCACAGCTCTTGGCTTTTCTCACCCTGGTCCTGGGTTTAGAAAAATGTTAGCACCAGCAGCCATGTAGAGATTTGTTCCATAACCTGTTCTTTCATTCTGGGTGAGAATGAAACTGGTAACTGTGTCATTTTGGACAAGTCACTTCACCTCTCTGAGCTGCAGTTTCCTCATCTGTTTTCTCTAAGAAAATAACATAACAGTGTCCTTTGTTATGACACAAGTAAGGGATTTCAGGTTGGTGATGTCATCCGGAGGAGACTAGAAATCAAGAGAATCCCCTGGCCTCCGAAAACCCTGTGCCCACAATCTTTGCTCTCCTTACAAAGTAACACAGACACGCCTTGCCACCCAGGGCCGGGTGGTGATAGCATGAAGCTCTCTATGTAAAGCGACGAGCCCACAGTGGATGCTCCATAAATGTTCATTTTCCCTCCCTGAAGCATGGTTCTGTGCTCCGAGCTGGAGAGACAGACAAACGCAGCCCAGTTCAGTGTGAATCCAGGCACGCACGTCCCAAGTGAGGCAGCCCTCCCTCACATCCATTTGCATTTCCTTCTGTGAGTGCTCCAATTTAGAAGCTTAATATTTATTTAGATATTTATTTTCACTGTAAATACAACACATGTTTACAGAGATATTTATTTCTCTCTGTAAACACGGCAAATGTCTGGGGAAAATGTAATCCCAAACTCACAGGACTGGGATGATTTTCTTTCTGACAACCGTGTGTGTGTGTGTGTGTGTGCGTGTGTGTGCGCGTGTGCGTGCGTGCGTGTGTACACATGTGCGTGTGTGTGCGTGCGTGTGTGTGCGTGTGTTCTGTGTGTGTGCGCGTGCGTGTGTGTGTAAATCTATATCAGTGCCTTATGCCCTTGTATTTTTACCCTAATTTGGAGGGAGTAGCGGGTGGATGGGAACCGCTCCACACAACAGCAGCAAGAGGACAGGTGAAGCGGTCCTCATTAGGAAAATCACAGTGCATCCACTCCTCTGAATGGTGGAGAGCAGAAAGGCAGAGTTCCCGAGAGTCAGCACCAAGACGAGTCTTGCTGAATATGACACTGATGTCTAATGAGAAATAAAATCTCCCTTCATGGGGTAGAGTTATTGGATGACATCATGAGACTAGGTGAGAAAAGTCTCATAAAATGTTAGCACCTTAAAGAGGTGACCATTTTATATAAATACAGGATAAAAGATATCAGCTCAAGGTGAGTATCAGTCAAACCCACTCGTTGTACACAAAGGGAAACTGAGTCTCTAAGAGATCTTCAGGCCTTTTCTGAGATCACACATGTTAATGGCAAGGTCTACATGGGTATTTTTTTCCAGAATAGAGTGGTGAAGATGTGAGTATCTGAGAAAATAACATAAAGTGTCCTTTGTTACGACACAGGAAAGGGATTTCAGATTGGTGATGTCATCCAGAAGAGACTAGAAACCAACAGAATCAATCCCCTGGCCTCCAAAAACCCTGTGCCCACAATCTTTGCCCTTCTTACAAAGTAGCACAGATACTCCTCAACTTGCCACGCCCCAGTAAACACACAGCAAAGTCGAGCCACTGTCAGTGGAGAACTGTCTCTACTGTGATCACCTTTATTGCTTCCAAATTTCTTTTTAGCCTTTAGTAGGAAAGTGGTATAGTGTTCAGGCTCTTGAGCAAAACTGAGAGATGATTCTCTGAATCTCTGACAACTCTGGGCAGAGCGAGGGAGCAGGGGCCCATGCTGTTTCCCAGATGTAGGACCCAAAGGATGGAACTCTTGTTCCGCTAACAGGAAGTCAACACAGGGAGTTTGCTACTTCCGAGGCTGACCCAGACAAGATCAGGAGCCCTGGCCACATTTGTGACGGAGACGGCGCGGTGGCTGGAGCGTGTCAGTGGGGGCGGTGCTGGGGAGAGGCATGTGTGTGCAGGCAGCCCCATGGGGGGCAGTGCAGGAGTCTCTTCCCCCAGCCCCTCTCCCTCACACAGGCCACCTGGGACAGAGGTGGACACTTCCTCCCCTGCCCCCAAGCAAGCACTGGCCTCAACTTCAACTTGTTAATTTCTATTTCACCATCCCCTTTTTTTCTTTCCCCTGATCTCCTCCACTTTTTGTTCAGCCCTATTACACACTCTGCATTTTTGGAGGCTGCCTCTAGAACTACATAGGGTGAAAATGAATAAACGAGGTTCTCAAGAGTTAACTGTTGGTGACTCTTGAGGGATTAATGCCCAAGCTGGGGATTCCTTGAGAAAAAGGGCCAAGGCCTCAGAAGAAGGCTGTGTGTATGTGTGTGTGTAGGGGGGTGGGTGTGTATGGGGGTGTGTGTGTTTATGTGTATGTGTGTATGTGTGGGTGTGTGTGGGGTGTGTGTATGTATGTGTGTGTGTGTGTTTTTCAAAGCAAGCCGTGGTAGAGACCTGTTGACACTACCGCCTTCAAAACGAAATGCCAATTGGTGGTGGTGCTAAAACTTTTACTGCTGTTACCATGACACCAGCGCTAGGGCCTTCAGAGTTTCACCCTACAGAACAGAAACCACCTCCTTATTACTGTCAATACCCCTCCACCCCAACTTGGTGGGCCTGGCTAATACTCACATCTCTGAGACATGCCGGATCCCACCCTGCCTCACGCAGGGAAGACAGGGCCCCTCTGGGCTCCCTCTGGACCCCAAACAGCCTTCTGGGGTCATGACCCTCGCCTACCCACACCCCTGATGTGTCTGAGTCTCCCACTAGGCCTGGGGTGGGGCTAGGGGGCTGCCTTCAGGCTGACCACGGTGTGGGGCAGAGAGAGGGTGGGGGAAAGAAGGGAGGGAGAAATCTGGGCCACAGCTAATGCTATGAGATCCACAGACCAACAAGGTGGGTGAGAACCAATCTGCCCAAGATCACTCAGGGACAGAGAGGGACAGGAAAACTATGACAGTTCTAACTCTTGGCTTGATGAACCACAACCCTAGAACCTTCACACAGCTCCAGGGCACCCTGGCCCTTGTTTGCCTTCTCCAATCTCAGTTTCCTCACCCATAAAATGGGAGGGGAGTGTTGCATCTGTCTCACTAGGAGGTGATGAGCAAGAAACAGCTCTAATGACTTCAGAGCCCCTTGCAAACATCAAGGTGTTGGTTGAAAAACCCTAGCAACCACAGCGGGCTCAAATCCTGCCTTTTAAGAAGAGGCAAGGAAGGGATTACAAGACGAGGGGAGACCAGTGACCAGAAGCAGTGTCTCTGGGTTCCCAGGCCCACTAGCTTCCCTGAGGCCCGCCCTCCCAGGGAAACTTACTGAGAAGTATGTTTTTGTTTTTGTTGTTGTTTTTGTTTTTTTGGGACGGAGTCTTGCTCTGTCACCCAGGCTGGAGTGCAGTGTCGCAATCTCGGTTCACTGTAGCCTTCACCTCCCAGGTTCAAGCGATTCTCCTGCCTTGGCCTCCCAAGCAGCTGGGATTACAGGCACCCTCCACCAAACCTGGCTACTTTTTGTATTTTTAGTAGAGACGGGGTTTCACCATGTTGGCCAGGTTGGTCTCGAACTCCTGACCTCAGGTGATTTGCCTGCCTTGGCGTCCCGAAGTGCTGGGATTACAGGTGTGAGGCACTGCGTCCAGCCCTGAGAAGTATGTGTTTCTTATTCACAACAATTCACCCCAACTCTAAGGAGAGACTACTTCACTTCCCCTTCCACCCCTTCTGACAAAGGACTGTTCCTTCCGTCAGTTCCTCAGTGCCACCTCCAAGCAAAACTTTTCTGCTCAGCCAAGTTCACACGTTTAGTTCTGTTGTTGTTTTTTCCTTGTTGTTGTCTTTTCCCTCCCAGTTTCCAAGGAGAGAACTGCTGGCTGCAAGACACTGGAAAGGTTGAAACAGAGGGAAGCCAGGCCAGCCTGCGGGGGTGGCTGAGGTCCATGCAGTGTCCACAGCCTGGTGGCCCAAGCCCCCTCCAGGGAGCCCCTTCCCTCCCCATCAGCTAGGTCCTCAAGGAGGCACCCATTGAGGCACTAGAAAGAAAATCATACTGGGCCGGGCACAGTGGCTCATGTCTGTAATCCCAGCACTTTGGGAAGCCGAGACGAGCAGATCATGAGGTCAGGAGTTCAAGCCTGGCCAACATGGTGAAACCCCGTCTCTACTAAAAATACAAAAATTAGCCGGGCGTGGTGGCAGGCGCCTGTAGTCCCAGCTACTCAGGAGGCTGAGGCAGGAGAATCGCTTGAAACTGGAAGGTGGAGGTTGCAGTGAGCCATGATCGCGCCACTGCACTCCAGCCTGGGCGACAAGGGCAAAACTCTATCTCAAAAAAAGAAAAAAAGAAAAAAGAAAGAAAACCATACTGGAGGAAAGAGGTAAAATGAAAGTGGGGGGATTTATGTGGGGGTGGGGCAGCTTGAAATCACTGGTATCCCCATCTAGGATTAATGCATGTCCTCATTTATGGTCCTCAAGGACACAAGACACAGATTAACCCCCACCCCCGGTAGTAAGAACTGATCCCACGCTGGCGCTCCAGAAAGAGAGCGGGAAGTGAACAGAATGCTCAGAAGGGAACAGAGTATGCACTCTGAGCACTGGAGACTCCCAGGCTGCGTATACTCAAGGCTAAAGTCCCCCAGAGGCACAGCTGAAACCCAGCCTGAGTCAGCGCAGCCATGCGGGCCCCAGGCAGCTATCCTTTCTAAGGGGTGTCCTTTCTAAGGGACATCTGTCACAAAAACATATTTAAAAAATATACTAATGAGTTTTGCTTTCAAAAAGTGCACAGATCTGAGAGATGGACAATCACTTGGGAAGAACCAGGAAAGCAAGCCGAGCTCCAGGGTGAGACTGGGGCCTTTCCGGCAAGTCAGAGCTAGCAGCGGAGAGAAAGGAACTCAGCTGGAGCTGCCACAAAGCCCCAAGAGGACCCAACTGTCCCCACAATAGGCCTCTCGGGCCTCAGCCTTCGGCAGTGATTAACATGCAGCGGGCTGGGAAGAAAGCGAGTTTATTCTGCAGGGGACGTTGGGAGGGGCAGGGGTCAGGTGGCTCCCCCTTAAATCACACTGCTGTCAGCCCCACACAATTCCCTCCCCTCAGGCTGGGTCATTACTCGGGTTTATGCAAAATAAACAGCTTTGCTAAATATTCCCCCAGACCAGGTCCACAAAGGCCTGGACTAAGGAGGCAGAATGCACTCGAAGACCCAGAAAACCATCCACTTCCTCGCTTCCTCGCCCAACTGCTTTGCCAGGGAGTTCAGAGGCCCTCTGTCCACCTTAGTTTGCTAAAAGTTTCTCTTTTTTATGTCTTGTTGGGAGTTGGGGGGAACTTGGTTTTGCTTTTCTTTTTCCCTTTTTTTCTTTCTTCTTTTTTCCTTTCACTTCTTTTTTGGTAATCCTTCCCGAGACACTGCCACCAACCCTGTTCACTCATTCTTGGCCGGCTCCGACTCACTCCCTTCACTTTCTTTCTTGAGCTACGTAAGACTTACAATTCCTGGTTTTCTATAGGGGAACTGAGCCATGAGAAATCTCTTATAAATGCTCCCAGAAAAGGAGCCCGTTCTCAGAAGATCCTTCAAGACAGGCTCAGCAGCGGGGCCAGCGGGGGCTGGGGGCACCCAGCAAGAATCTTAATTGTGCCAGAGCCACACACATACCCCAGGTGGGGGAGGGGACGCCGGGGTGGGGGCAGGGGCCACCAGGGTTTGAAAAGAACTCTCCCTTCAGGGGCTGGGTCTGGTTATTCACCTTGAGCCCACCCTTCTCCCCCGACGTCATCCCACAACAAGGACAAAAACTAAAATAGGAAACAAGAAATAGAAGCCCTAGCTATTCCTGGCCATTCAGGCTTCCTCCCAAACTACAGAGGACAGGGTGAGCTGCTGAGATATTTCAGACAGCTGTGGCAAGACACCTTAGTCAAATAACTCATAGCTATGCGTGCTGGGGGCAGGAGCTCTGCCAGGCAGGGGTCATGGACCGCATTTCACACTGGTGGTCACTCCTCGGGTTAGCAGTGGTCTATCCTGCCTGACTTCAAATACACAGCATCTATCAGAAAAGTGGCATCAACCCCATCAGGTTTGGGTCCCTTAGGAGCAGAACCTGAGACAAGGATGTGAGTGCAAGTAGTTTATTTTGGAGATGACAGGGCACCTGAGGACATCAGAAAGAGACACTACTCAGGGACAAGTGACCGAAAGTGGCAAATCAGGGACAACGGCACACCGCCTACCACTCTGAGCAAGGGCAGCTGAGCTCCACACGGAACTTCTGAGAACCAGAGTAGACCCAGCTGAGGGGTGAGGGAGCTGGGGTATTTACACACCAGTTCTGCCACAGACATTTGTTAAGCAGGGTTATTGATTATCAGTGTTAATTTCCTGGCACCCTGAACTGCCACCAGGGCAGCAGCAAGAGAAAGCCCCTCAGGCACAAATACGCAGGTGCAGAATCCATTAAAGTGGTCAGGAGGTGGCAGCAGGAGGGCCAGGGCACGATGGCTCCTGCTGCAAACACTAACCATCCAAGCTGGTACCAGACCAGCACCAGAACTCTCCCCTCTGCAGCCCCTTGCTAGCTGGGAGAGGATTTATGCAGGGAGCACGATTTATGCACCCACTTTCCCAAGGGGCAAACAGAGGCCTGTGCCCTGCCCAAGGTCCCACAAGGCCTTCCAACTCCACATCCACCACCGAATGGACCATGTGGTTCCTCAGCCCAGACCTCAGCCCTCCCAGAGCAGGGGTCTCAGGGCCACAACCTGCAGAAACCTCTCGTGAAACAAACATCTCCCTTGTGACCCAGAAGAACCTTCAACAGGTCAAAAAGAAGGTGGGGACATCTCTGTCACGTGAGCAAAGAGACCAAATCTTCCCTTCCCTGGCTGACTGGGGAGAGAAGTGGATGGGGGCCCGACAATGGGACAATGCTTTTAATGAGTGCCTGGTCAGACGTCAAGCTTTGTCCAAAGTGGCTGGGGTTAAGTAGTCCAAGGCGGTGACCACAATCCGCAGAGCCAAGCAGGAGGTCACAAGGTCCAAGGTGGGGTGGGATGGGAAGGGACCTTCACCCACTGCTCAGTGAAGGCTGGCATTGGTCACACCTGGAGTGCAGTGGAAAGAGGGGTCGCTGGTCTAGGAAGCTGCATCCAGCTTCTCACAATCTCCCAGGTATCTGGACTGAGCAAATGAGGACGGCCTGGTGTGCAAAGCCCCTCTCTGCTGCTTTTTCAGTGGGGTCAGGGTGCATGGAAAGGGCAAGTAAGGAAGAGAAGGGAACAGTGCCTTCCCCTATAAAGAAAGTACGTGTGGTGCTCTCCACTCTGCCGGAGCCAGGAGCATAGCCAGCTCCCCAGAGGAGAGGCGCCCACGAGCGTCCAGGGGAAAGCCAGGCCCTGCGCTTTGCTGCTCCCCATTCCCTTCGCAGCCTGTGCTCCAGCTCTGACTTCTCCCAGCATAGCCCAGGCTTCAATCACACTCTGTACGCCCCTTCATCTATTTGTGTTATTTAATTTATCAAACACTTACCCAGCACTCACCATGGGCCAGGTCCTAAAAAATGTGAACTGGTTTGATGTACATTACGATCCCTATAAGGTAGGTCCCTTCTTGCCCTCATTTCACAGAAAAGGAAACTGAAGGAGACAAGTTAAACAGAGACCAAATTCAAACTCAGGCAGCCAATTCTCAACCACTAGGCGACACTGCCTCTCAAGAAATTCCTTCTCTGCCTACGCCCGCTTGTTCAACAGGCAACACAAGCACCACCACCTCCAGCAAGGCTCCCTGATTTCCTCTTTCTCCACCAGACCCCCCACCTGGTGCACCCACTCCTGGGTGAGGGGTGCCTGCTACTCTCCCATAGCACCTTCCTGTGTGGCATTCAAGCCACTGCCTGCTCCCCGCCAGCCATCAGCTCCCTGATGCCGAGGGTCCATCTTTTCGTTTCTGTGGGCTCCACGTCTGGTGCCCAGTGGGTCCTTGAGAAATTCCTGCTGACAAATGGACTGATGAATGAATGAACGAACAAATGAACAGGATCCTGGGAAGGCATTAGGAGAAGCCATCCCCAAGACGCATTAACTCCAAGAGGTGAAAATGACTACAGGAGAAGTGGAGCACACGCATCCTCTCTCCTCCCCACTACCTGGGTACCGGCTTCAAGAAGCCAAGCTTTGGGGGGGACCCATGCCCCCACCTCTCTATAGCCCACCAGCCTCCAGGTAAGCACAGATGTCCCGAAGGAAGCCCAGCCCCTTGGGAAACAGCACGCTTGCTTACTTGAGGACAAGCTAGTGGAGACACGTGACTTAATTCACACTGCATGTTAATTACCTAGTTTATTTTGAGTTAATTTGAGATTCAAATGCAGCTGTAAGAAGTAACAGGAAGAGATCCTGTGTATGATTTACCTAGATTTCCCCAGTCACGTCTTGCAAAACGACAGTGCAATATCAGAATCAAGATACTGACAGGGATACAATCCATCTGCCTTGTTCTAATTTCCTCAGTTTTACTTGCATGCATGTATGTATGTGAATGTGTGTGCATTTAGTTTTATGCAATTTCGTTAAAGGTACAGATTCAATATCTACCACCTCAGTCAGGATACTGAACAGTTCTGTCATGATGAGGACCCTTCTGCTGCCCTCCTCTCCCTCACCCCTGCTGTCATTAAATCCTGGAAACCATTGATCTGTTCTTCGTTTCTAAAATTTCATCACATCAAACATCTTACATAAATGGAACCATATAGTTTGTAACCTTTTGGGATTGGCTTTTGCACTCAGCATAATTCCCTGAAGATTCAGCCAAATTGGTACCTGCATCAGCAAATTGGTACACAGATGTGGTTCGTGCCTTTCCACTGCTGAGTAGTATTCCATGGTATGAATGTGCCACAGTTTGTCTAACCACTTGACCACGGAAGGACATCTGGGCTGTTTCCAGTTTGGTGATATCACAAATAAAGCTGTTATAAATATTTGTGTATAGGCTTTTGTGTGAATATAGATTTTCACTTCTTTGGCATAAATGCCCGAGGATGTAACTGTTGGGTCTTTTGCAGTGTGTTTACCTTTATAAGAAGCTTCCAGACTGCTTTCTAGAGAGACTGTACCATCTTACGTTCCCACCGGCAATGTGTGAGTGCTCCTGTTTCTCTGTATTCTCGCTAGCATTTTTTTTTTTCTTTTAACCATTCTGATGTGTGTATAATACCTCACTCAGTTGTAATTAGCATTTCCCTAATGGCTAGTGAAGTTGAACACCTTTTCGTGCGTTTATTGGCCATTTATATAACCTTCTTTTGTGAAAGGTCTCTTCCTGTTTTTTGCCCATTTTCTATGCATTGTTTCTTTTTTACTGTTGAGTTTTGAGTACATATTCAATGTACTAGTCCCTTATTAGGTATGAGGTTTGCAAATATTTTCTCCCATTCTGCAGCCTGACTCTTCACCCTCTCAACAGGGTCTTTTGAAGAGCAAATTTTTTTTATTTTGGTGAGGTCCAATGCGTCAATCATTCCTTTTATGAATCATGCTTATGGTGTCAAGTCTAAGAGTCCCGTGCCTGGCCCGGGATCCTGACGGCTGTGATTTCTCATCCTTCCTCGGTGGAGGAGCTCACTGTCTGAGCTGGAAAGCATTCTTTCTCCACCTTTACTGCCCAAGGTGTGTCTCTTGCAACCATCTTCGGAGGGCTGGTTCAAGGTGGGGTATGAGTTGACAGGGAAGACGTGATACAAAGAAAGAGCCACTTGAGTTTCCTCGAGCATCTCAGCAGGCTAACATCACCCGCAGAACTTCCAGCCCTTTCAAGCCTTTTCTGAGACACAGGCAGAAAAGGGCTAAAAGATGAGACTATGGCCACCACACTTCCTTCTTTTGGAGGACCAGATAAAAGATGCATTCTGTTCCTCCGGTGTCCTGCAGCGCCTGACCCATCACCCTTGCCGGAGGGGTCCTTTCTGGACAGAGTCCTCACGGCCGTCTAGCCTGGGACCCCTTCACTCTACCCTCCCCATCCCCAGGGAAAAGGAAAGACTTGGTACCATCTTGGGGACAACTCAACTATCTCAATTTTAGCCATCAACATGGAGAACTAGAAACACTAAGCCACCACTAACTGACAAGCCTTTGCAGCGTTGGGTTCTCCAGGAAAAAAGACTTGCTATTGAGATGTCCGCCAACGCTAGCCGTGAGTCCTAACCCAGAACTGGAACCTGCAAGCAGCAACCCTGAATAGGTGGCCCATTAGAGAAAACCCGGCATCGTCCATGCTAGTCAGCTTTCCTCACGTTTCTGACCGAAGAAAGAAAAGAAAATCCCTGATTGCTCTGAATACTGGTAGCAATAAAAAAAAACTCAACAGTCTCCCCACCCACCACACCCAAACCATATACAACCTAGCAGGCCCTGTCGACACCAAACCCTGGGCTTGTCAGGGGACATGGCCCTCATGGCCTGTGTGTCTCTCACGGGTGCCCACCCCCCACCGAACTACACTGCACAGGGTCTCTCCTGTCTGAAGAGAAAAAAAAAACCCCACCATGAAAATTAAGAAGATAAAAGTGATGGCAGTGCTGTTCAAAAGGAGAGAATTTGGAACCCTCGGGCTTTCCTCCTAATGCTCAGCCACCATGTCCCATTGAGAGAACTCACGGAGTCAACAGGTGTCACAGCTGTCCCAGGAAAATACCAAAAATAAAACAGAAACACCTCTCGCCTTGCCAAACGAGAAAGCAACACCACTAAACTGCAGGGCATTTTGGCAACTAAGAGTGTTTACCCCCCCCAGAGAAACAGCTGCCCTTGCCCCGGTGGGCAAAACGGGCCTCCCTTCCACCCCTGTCCGACTCCCTTCTCCCTCTCGAGGTTTCTTTTCAGCATCCAGCCAGACAGAAAGAAGGCAGGTGACGGAGCAGGAGCTTAAGAGGGCCCACGCAAGCCTCGGCTGGGGAAGGCCACTCCAAATCACTTTGGCAAACTTGAACTGAACTGCAGGCCACCCCAGCCGGCAAAACAAACAAGAGCCCGCCGGCCAGGTCCTGCTAGCTGCGCCCAAGCCGCGGCTCCCCTCTCCCTGGCTTGGAGTGGAGCAATAAAAGGGGTTTGTGAATGCATGTCCCAAGCTTCTTAGCGCCTGTCATATTGATCTAGCACTGCGTCAGGATCCCCGGGCCCTCTCAAGGACCTGGGCAAACGCTGGTATTAGCGCTCCCCTTCCTCTTAAGAGTGTGCTGAGCAGCCACTCCACTGTTTCCCAAGGAGGAGACCCCCGACCCTGACAATCCATCAAGTGAATGCAAATTGTGGCCCGGACAAAACCAGGCAAACAGCACCCCGCTCCGGGATAATGGCCTCTGTGGGAGAAGGGCGCTTCCAACAATGATTGCTGTGTACATATCCCACTAAATACCCAAACTTCTGATTAGCCCCATCATGATTTGTGTGTGCACCGCCTCTTTTGAATGGCTCCCAAGTACATGGTACAAGTTGACTCAAGCCTAACCTCAAACAGTGGCCTTCTCGGGCTTCGCCAGCACGGGGAGCGGACTATACATAGCTCTCTCTGGTGTTGATTACAAGCCTTTTGGAAATCCAACACGCAGCCCAGCAAGGAAAAGAGCACAGCGAGAGGGTGATAATCACAGGCTCCGGCTGGAATTGATCTAATTTGGTGAGCATCAATTCAGGTTCACTGTGGGGGAATATTCCCAGGTCGCCTGAGCTGCGTATTTGCAGGAAGAGATCAAAAGCACCAGAATGGGATGTTCCCTCCCACAGGCGGGCTGGGGGATCTTGTGGGCGGGGGGTGCTCTGTGGCTTATGACATCTACCACTTGCCAGGTGGGAGTTTCCAGGCAGGGCATCTGGCCATCTGCTTTCAAGGACCACAGACATTGATCGGGGGCCAGCTTCTGAGGTGTGCCTGGGAAGCCAGGCATCTTCCCACAGTGTCGCTGGCACCTACGGAGACAAAACGTGGGTGTGTTGGATGTGTGTTTTCACCATGTGTTTCTGCATCTGTGTCCTGGGCCCGGATCTCTCTTCTGAACCCAGGATCTCTGTCCAGCCCTTGTGTGAGCCCCGGGCATCTTGGATGTGCCTCGCCTGACATAGAGCGTGGCATCTTCTCCCAGCACCTTGTGCTTGCTCCTGGGCACGGCCTCCTGCCTCAGCAAGGGCACAGCCATCCACCCAGGCAGCAACGTCCGGGGTTCCTTGGGGCCCTGGGTCCACCCACCAGGTGCGGCTTGGGACCAGCATGCAGGCTACTGCGGTCCCACTGCAGGCCCCTTTATTTCCTGTCTGTCTCAGCAGCTACCGAAGCAGGCTCCTGGCCTTTCCACCTCTGCCTCACCCTCTCACGCCCCTCAGGAAGGCTAGTATGAGCTCTCTGGAGCACAGGTCTGACCCTGTCACTCCCCTTCATAAACACTTTGGGGCTGTGCCCAGTGGTTCATGCCTGTAATCCCAGGACTTAGGGAGGCCGAGGTGGGAGTATCACTTGAGTCCAGGAATTTGAGACCAGCCTGGGCAAAATAAGGAGACTTCATCTCTACAAAAAATTTAAAAACTTAGCTAAGTGTGGTGGTGCGTGCCTGTGGTCCCAACTACTCCAGTGGTTGAGGTGGGAGGATCGCTTAAGCCCAGCAGGACAAGGCTGCAGTGAGCCATGATCAATGACACTGTACTCCAGCCTGGGCAAAGAGCAAGACCCTGTCTCAAAAAAGCCCCCCAAAAGCAAAACACACAACACACACACTTTGGAAGAATGAGAATAGGGGTTCCCGCCTCTGAGGCCGGTATGAGGATGGCATGCTAACGCGTGTAAAATGATCTGGCATATAACAGGTACTCAGTAAATGGAGTTACTCCCCTTTTTCATTTTCTTAGAGTCAAAGAGTGACAGAAGTACGGCTTCAGCCGGCCCTGTGTGATAACAATGGTCACTTGGATGTGAATGATAGGGTCTCACACGTGAGGCCCCGCTCCCACACATGACCAGGTAGAGCGGAGTTTGGTGCTAGCGATTCTGCCGCCTCCTGTGTCCGTCATCCTCCAACTCCAAGTACAGAGGCCTCGGCTTCCAGAGAGCAGAGGCGATTTCATTTTCAATCCTCTCCGTGGCCTCCAGCCTGAGTCACTCTGCCCACCTGCTAGACACCTCCTGCTGCCAGCAGCTGCCTCAAGGGCCCTGTGTGCCCGAGTGAGCACTGGGCACTGCCCGTTGCTATGGCTGCCCCGCCCCCAGCCCCAAGCTCTCTGAGGCAGTCGGTGAGATGAACACGGGATCAGTCAGGGAAGGGCCATGAAACCACACGCTGCCCCAGAAGGGATGGGTGGAAAAGCCTCGTTGGCGTTTCCGAGGCTGGGGTGGCAGGGCTCAGGGGAGCCACCCTCGGAGGGCAGCCTCCCCAGAGGCCAGCTGTGAGACTACAGCTGCTGCTTTTGAGGTTGAGGGGCCATTTACAAAGCCCAGTGAGCTTGGTAATGTAGCTGCAGCTTCACTCTCTGGAGCAGGCATCTGACAACATGGCCCTGTGACAATGACAGTGTCTACTCACTGGGTGTCTTCCATGGGCCAGGCCCAGCAACAACCGGAATACAGAGAAAGGCTCACCCTCTAGGACCCGGTCTACACGAGGTGCAGAAGGGAGATCTTTTCCCTGGGGGTGATGAGATCCGGGAAAGCCTCCTGGAGGTTGTGACATTTGAGCTGGATTTGAAAGGCAGTAAGCTCTGGAGGGGCAGTGAGGTTGGGGTGGGGGCATTCAGCAAAGATTCTGAACAATTCCAAGACGGAAGGCCAGAAATGAATGGAGAGGGAGCCGGGAGCAGCCCAGCTGTTAGGACAGTGGGGAAAGCAGGAGGAGGCCGGGTGATGACGCTCCCGCCATGGCAGCAATGGTGGGAGGTGGGGGCTGTGGCAGAAGATGACACGAAGGCCCCCACCTTCCGGCCCAGGCGGTGAGCAGATGTTAGGCCCCCACCTGCCACTCTCCCAGCAAGGAGGCGAGGCAAGATTGGGCAGAGGCCTGTGGCTGGCAGGACAAACACTTGCTGGCTCTGTGCTGCCCACTCTAGCTGGACTCCAACGGCGGCCCTCATGTCACTCAGCTTAGGGGCGGGTGAACTGCAGGGACCCAGCCTGATTAAATCCACCATCTCAACCCGGGCTCAAGCTGTATATCTCCAACGTGGGGGAAGTGACACCTCACAGCCTGCACACAGCTTCATTTCCGAAAAGAATGTGTGAGGGGGAAGGTCAGGAGACAGGCACAGCCGTAAATTTGATGGAAGGTTTAGCTGGAAACCCCATTAAATCCACACACGGCTCAATGCTGGGCAATGTCCTTCCTCCGAGTCTGCTGAATGGGGCCAGGGAGGTGAGGGACTCACTAAGTAATGTCCTCATTTTTTGGTGTCTCCTATTACCCAGGGGATGAAAAACCCATTACCCATAAGGTTTAGTGGCACTTGGTCCCAAGACTGCAATACTGTCCTTTACCTACGCTCTCCCCTTGGCCCGCACGTGGGCGTGCAGCCTCTGCTGGCCACTCTGTCCACTCCACCATCTGTGCGGACGACCTCACTCTCCCTGCAGCCCACACCTGGGTCTCACAGACCCTGGCTCCTGCTCCCCAAGGCGGGGGCGCGCTCTCCCCTTTACGGTGTGGCCTGGCAAAGTGTGACTTAGGTCAGGAAAGCTGGTGCTCTGTGGTTGTGAGCCCAGCACTGAGCTGCCCCTGGCCCCTGAAGTCTCCCCCAGGACTGCGGCTGTCCTAACTTCAGGTGGTGGCTATGCAAAAGTACGAGCAGGAACACAGGGGTGGCCTGCAGAAGGGTGCAAATCCCCACTCCCCAAAATCAGGCCTCCACACACTCCTCTGCTGGGGGGGTCTGAAGCACAGACAGTTTTCCTTGGAAGGGAGTCCCCGGTAGAGATAGGGGCTAGAGGCCTGGATCTAGAGGCTTCCTTCTACCTCCCCAACTCTCTCACCCCCTACCCCCACCACCAGGGGCCAGAGGCTACCTGTCACTGTAAATATCCCTCATCCAAGACTCAGCCGAAGAACCACACAGAATAGTGAGGACTGTCATCCAGAAGTGGGCTCAGATCTGAGCTGTGTGACCACAGTGAATGACTCCACTTCTCTGAGCCTCGGTTTCCTCATCTGTTAAACAGGATTACAATAATAACTACCTGCATGAGACTGCCGTAGGGACTTACGGGGTCAATGCAGCAAACGCTCTACAAATACCTGCACACACCAGAGCTTCCTTTACGGTGAGGCTGTCTTCCTCAAGGTTTTTGTGGTTTTTTTGTTTGTTTGTTTTATTCTTTTGAGACAAGGTTTCGCTCTGTCACCTGGGCTGGAGTGCGGTGGTGTGATCTTAGTTAACTGCAGCCTCGACCTCCTGGCCTCAAGTGATCCTCCCACTTCAGCCTTCCGAGTGGCTGGGACTACAGGCACATGACACCATGCTCGACTATTTTTTTTTTTTAAATAGAGATAGGGTTTTGCCATGTTGCCCAGGCTGGTCTCAAACTCCTGGGCTCAAGGGATCTGCTCACCTTCACCTCCTAATGTGCTGGGATTACAGGTGTGAGCCACCAGCCCGGCCAAGGTTATCTTCTAGGCTTGATAAAAGCGCAGACCTTTTCATGAGAAAAGGTGCAAACAAAAGGCTAAACCCCTTGTTGGGACTGAAGGAACCTGTTACTTCTCTCTCAAAAGCCCCAGCTAAACATATTTTATGATGCCATTTACATGATATTCAGGAAAAGGCAAAATTATAGGACAGGAAACATAATAGAGTGTGCCAGGGACTGTGGGGGTAAGAGCGTGGGAGAGCAGCTACGAAGGGACAGGATGCTCGCTCTGGGGAGAGGGAACTGTTCTGTATCTTGGTTGTGATGGTTACGCAACTGTACACATTTGTTAAAATTAACAGAACTGTATGCCTCAAAAGGGTGCATTTTACTATATGTAATCTATACCTTCATAAACCTGATTTTAAGACAGAAAAAAGGAGAAGAAAAAAAAAAAGATCCACTTCAGACCAGAGGTGAGACCAAACCAGCTACCGCAGCCCTGGAGGGCAAGGAAGACGAAGTGGTTCTGGAGTAATGCCAGCAGGACCCAGAGGGGACGTCCCGATGGCAGTCAGATCCCCACATCCAAGAGGGTCAGAAGACCAACGGAGCCGAGTCGACAGAGGAGGGTGGGCCCAGAGACCCGCGCTCAAAGACAGCCCAGCCAGGCCTGCCACCAGTGCTCGTCGGTTCTGCATTGCAGCTGATGCCACCACCCTCTCCCAAGCTTAACCTTCCCTCCATCTGTGTTGCACAAATTCACAGAGCCTCGGAGGGACTCCAGCGACACACACCTACATTTCACAGGCGGGCGAACTGAGGCCATGAAGTGAGGAGCACTGATCACATCCTGCAGCCGGGTGCCCTCCAGCCCGAGCAGCATCTCGCCGGCTGATCCTTCGCCACCTTCGCTCCTTCCCTGTGGCGAGCTGCCCTGGAGACCCAGCCCAAGGCCTCACGCCCTGGCTCCCTTCCCTCACGTTGTCCATGTGACCTGGCCTCCTGGAAGGAGGATGTGGCTCCTGGAACTCCCTCCTTCAAGAAGCCAGAGCCCCGAAAGGTCAAGTTCACTGTAGGCAGCCACATGGGTCCAGAGACCAGATGCAAACTCACAGCCAAGTTCAACTCCTGAAGTGGGGCGAATTGTTTGATCTGCAAGTTATAGCCCCTGTACCCTGGACCTGGATAGTGTATTCTGGAATGAACCTACAGGGTCTTAGTGGTCCTCTGTGACATTCCATCCCAAAGGACCTGGACCATTCGTTGCCAGCTATCTTTGGTTGCTGGGCTGACATTCAGAACCCCAACTCCCTTTGCTATTCCCCAACTCCCTTTGCTATCACCACGGGCTCCACCTGCCCTGCTTCCCACGTGCCCTCTCTCCCACCTGTCCTTGCCCTCTCTGTCCCCACCACTGTCCTCCC
>NC_045444.1:2958587-2975257 GCF_002776525.5 Piliocolobus tephrosceles | reverse complement strand
ACTGCCCTCCCCCCACTCACCCTCTCCCTGCTGTCCTCCCTGCCACTGTCCTCCTTCACGCATCCTCCTCCCCACCTGTCCTCTGACATTCAAGCAGGACCCTGGGGAAGGGGGCCAGGCCTTTCACAAGCACATACTGCCAGCCTCAGTGCTTCTAGGCATGGTGTAGGGAACTTCAGGGCTGTGTTGCCCGTGACAGGGCATGTGGAGTAGGATTCAGAGGCCCTGAACTGGAGCTGCCTTTCTTGAAGGCATCACATTGAAGATCTTGGAACCTCTGTGTGCCTAAAAGTGTGTCAGGTGCTTTAGATAAATTTGCTTAGTTAATTCCACTGACCATCTTATAAGGTTAGTGATTTGCCCCCATTTTATGATTCAGAAATGGAGGTGCACAAGGTTATGTTATCATGGTAACAGGGGGTGCTGCCTTCGAAGGATGGCTGAGAAGAAAGACAAATTTCACATTTTGCTCCCTGGCAGGGCGGGGGGAATTGTTTGCATTCCCATCCATGTCGCTAGGTAGATGCTATGCTGGGACTTGTGTTCGATGGCTGAAAACAATTATTCAATTCCCCAGATTAAGCTCAATTTCACCTCACATACCAACATTTTAATTTTCAAAAGCAGTTCAAATCACAATTCTGCTTGAGAAAGACATAATTTAGCCAGGAGGTACACATTTATCATTTATCTCATACGCAGATACCTCAATTGTCCTAACCTAGCCCATAGCTGCTTTTTTCTGGCTTTCCTGCTGTCTGGGGTGTTTCAGGACCTGGACAGAAAAACCACAGGCTCAGCCTCTTGGTGGGGCAAAGCAGAGCTGTGTTTGTTTGTGAATGACCACAGATGTGACCTGGTTTCCCCTCCTGCGGGCAGAGCCGGGGGCTGGAACAGGTGGTGGAGTTGGAAAGAGAGCTGTTGTTTGCGAGGCCAGGAAGGAGGAAGGAGGACGGCGGGTGATGGAGACTTCAGGCAACAGGATTAAACCTCAGAGGCTGGACTTCGGTTGGGCAAGATGGATGAATTTAATCAGCTCCCTTGCTTTAAACCTGAATGAAAAGTAATGAAGTTTGCCCAATTCTGTAATTAAAATTCCCAACTAGCAAAACCCCAATGGCTGTGCAGTGGAAATTCATGTAAAACAGAAAGAAAACGAGGTGTCTGGATGACAGGCTCTAAGCTAGCGACCACTCAGCACTGCCTGTTTGCAGAGGGAAACCTTTCGCTTTTCCATCCCTCACACTCCAGGGTCCTTTAAGACAACTTTCTTTCCCCCATCAGAGCCCCCCACAGGATGAAGGTTGGGAAGTCAGACACAACCCAGTTTAATACTGTGCACAGAGAGGGAATAAAGGAGCTTGAAGTGGTATCTTTGGCCACACCAATTTATTCCTACCCTTGTCTCTAGCACGATGTGCGGAAATATGAAAATATCCACACTTCCCTATATGAGCATTTTAACCAGCACTTAAAATCCTAGATGCTGAAATATGGCTGGCCGTGGAGGCTCAGATAGAGGCTGGAGAAAATGACTGGCTGGCTTCTCTGACTCAAGAGCCCGCCTCCCGCGCAGATGGGCTCTCATAGGTTACAAGCTCCTCATTAGAACAGGCGCATGCAGAGTTTAACACACTCAATTGGAATCTACTGCTTTTCGTCCACAAACTCCTAAGTAGTAATTATGGGTTACTGCAGGGTGACAGCCCAGCCGTTAAGTGACTCCAGCCTGAGATTCATCCAGGCATCCAGCCCGTGGCAGGGCCGCAGCCAGAGGCAGGCAGGTGGCCACGTGTCACCTGAGAGTGCTGTCCAGCCCGCCGTGGCCTGGCTGGGGTGCCATCCGACCACTGTGGACACCGTCCTCCTCCTAACTGCTCATACTGTCTCCCCATGCACGGGTGAGGAACTACTGCCCTGATCGCAGGTTATCTCCTGCCTGGCTAGGAGGTCTCTCCATGTTCACTCCGGGGCTCCCTCCAATCCACCAGAGTGAGGATTCTAACACAAAAACCTGATCAAAACCCAAGCTCTGAAGCTGGGCAAACAGCCCCTCCAGGCCTGGCTGCAGCTGACTCTCCCGCCCTTCCCAACACTCAGCTGCAGCCACTAATTGCCTCCACTAGTACCAAGCCCTTTTCCATCTCACTCATTGTCCTGGGAACAAGTCCGGGTTGCACAGTGCCTTGCTAAAGGCCTCATGCTGGGCCCCAGGAAAGCACAGAAGCCACAGAAAGTGATGTCCCTGCCCCTCCTGGGGAAGGAAACTGATCCGCAATCCAGATCTACGAGCTAACGCCAGGCCCAGGCAGCCAGCGCCATTCCAAACCCCACAGGGCAATGCCAGAGGAGACACACACTATCCTCTCCATGCTTGCAGACTGAGCTTCTGAGGATGCTGAGAGAACAGAACTGGGCGAGAAGGGGTGAGCTGGAAGACTTCAGCCAGAAGAAAATTGTTTTTTTTTTTTTTTTTTTACATGGAGTCTCGCTCTGTCACCCAGGCTGGAGTGCAGTGGTGTGATCTCGGTTCACTGCAACCTCTGCCTTCTGGGTTCAAGTGATTCTCCTGACTCAGCCTCCCGAGTAGCTGGGATTACAGGCACGCACCACCCATGCTTGGCTAATTTTTTGTATTTATTAGGGACGGGGTTTCACCATGTTGGCCAGGCTGGTCTTGAACTCCTGACCTCAAGTGATCCACTTGCCTCAGTCTCCCAAAGTGCTGAGATTACAGGCATGAGCCACTGCGCCCGGCTAAAAGATTTTTAAAACCAGAAAAATGAGACCAAGTGTGTGTGTGTGTTTTTTCTTTTTGCGACAGGGTAAGAGTTTAAAAAAATAACTTTGATACTGTGTATATAATTCTGTATCGTGTTTTTTTTTTCCTTTTAATATTGTACTATGTCATTAAGATTCTTCATAAATATTTTAGTGGATTCATACTATCTCAGTCCATAGCTAGACACTAATTTATTTAAACTTTCCCCTTTATTCAGCCAAGTCTTTAAACACCATAAAGTGACTTTACTACAACCATGATTCTGCTTAGGCAGCTCTTCCTGGACCTAATTTTTGTATAAAGAGATAGATGGGCTTCCTCAGTTAGAGCCATTATTGGCAACAAAAAATAACTAATACATTTGACTGTGGTATCATAAGGAGGAAAGATTGTCTTGACTTCTTTGCTCTGCCCCTGGGAGGGAGGATACACGTAATGAATATCTGGCTGAAGGAAGAACAAATAGGTAAGTGAGGGAGTCAGCGAGTCACAGAATATTTCCGCAGGTCTATTTTTCTGAAGTTCACAATTCTTCAGCTTCTCATCAGGGACCCAGGCTCAGTCAACACTTTAATGTATCCATCTTGATCTCAAGAGTTTTTCCTAGCTGTTAATATAAAAGAATTTTTAAGGAAACCTTTTAATAGCAAATTCCAGTATCAAAACTAAGGCAATTGGTACAACCACTTTGGAAAGCTGGCAGTATTTATTAGAGCTGAGCACATGTGCCCCTACAGCCCAGCAGTTCCATTCCTAGGTATATTCCCGGGAAAAATGCAGATAGACATTCGTGAAGACCGCACAAGGATATTCATAAGCAGCACGGAATAGCCCCAAACTGGAAACAACCCAAATGCCCATCAACATTAGAAAAGGTTGGTGTATTGTGCTATACCCACAATAACAGGAAGAAATATTATTCAACAATGAGAAGAGCAAACCACAGCTACAAGTCATAACACGAATGCATCCCCTAAACATAAGAAAGCAACCAGATAGAAAAGTGCACACACTGCGTAATTCCATTTACAAAGAACAAAAGCAAGCAAAACCAAGCTGTGCTCTCAGAAGTCCGAAGTACGGTTGTCACAAAACGGGGGAGCGGTGGCTAGTGACTGGGAGTGGGCACAGCGGGGCTTCAGCTCATGGTCATGGTCTGTCTCTTGATCTGGGTGCTGGTTACCTGGATGTGTTCAAACAACAAAAACTCACCACGCCCTACACTTAAGATGCATGCAGTTTTCGGTTATGTACGTTGTATTCACATACGTTTTTGGAAGGATGCATGGCCGTTTTTTAAGCCACATCAAAATAGTTTACTTTAAAACTTTCTCAAATATCTACATGTAAGGCCCCAGGGAAACAAACAAGTAATCCAGGGTCTGTGCATTGGGCCCATGGTCTGATCTCAGGGAGTTCAGACTGATGTGGCGTGATGGGCGAGCTGGGAAGAGCTCCAGGGACAGTGCTCAGGGACAGGCTCTGGACCTGCTGGAGGAGGAGGGGAGGCCAGACAAGCCACCCCAAGGTCATGCTGAGGAGCTGGGCCAAGCCCCATGCAAATGCATCACCAAGGCCAAGGCCCCGCCCCTCCCAGGGCTTCTCAGGCCTCTTGTCTTCCCACTTACTGCTGCCTGCTGAGTGAGCAGTGGACCAGCCTAGGTTCCATGGGGCCTGAAGCTTACACAGCTGGGGGCATGTCTTAAGTAAAAGAATATTAAACAATGAACCTGCAGTTAAGCACAGGGACATGGAAAGGGCCGTGCAAACAGGGCCCAAAGCCTAAACATCATACCCCAAGTGCATCTGCCTTTTCAGAATGAATCTCCACCTGCCTCAGACCCCATGTGCCTGACCCTGACACAGGCGGCCTCAGCAGGGCCAGCAGAACCTCGCTCCTCCCTGCAGGCCCCCTGGGAGCTGGCACGCAAAGCCCCATTGGAGCCAGGCCTTCCTGAGAGGGCCTTCCTGTGACTCACCTGTGTCCCTCCTGCAACCCCACCAGCTGCAAACCCCTGCAAGAAAAGTCCCCCTCCTCCGCCTTCTGCCATCCCCTACCTGTCTGATATCTCCAGTGACTATTTTAGACGGTACTAAGTGATTTTAAAATCTTCCTCCTGGTGAGATTTGATCTCATTTATCTTTGCTGCTGGGAGAACATCAGTGAACTTCCGGGGGAAGCGTAGCTGCTGGAGCAGCTGGGTGGAAGGACCCACTGCCGTCATTGTGGGTATTTAAGAAATTCAGCTCCTGATTCCATTTACATTTATTTTTGTAAGGAGCATTTGGCATGGCTTTAACTTTTTCCGTCCATAACCAATAGTCTTAGCACTGCCTACCGAACAGTCCATTCTTTCCCTACAATTTGAACAGCCATCCTTGGTAAAAAAAAAAAAAAAAGAACGAAATCCCCAATTGTACTCGTCTCTATTTCCGGCCTCTCCATTCTGTTGGAACCCTGTGTTTTAATCACTACAGCTTTATGGTATGGTTTAGCGTCTGCTAGGCCAGCCCGCCCACCTCACTTCCTATCGCTGTCATCTTTTAGTCCTGACCCTTTGGCGTTTTGTTGCCTTCCATGTGAATTTTATAGTCAGCTTAGAGAATTCCACTAGAATCCTCCTGGGGTTTAGATCGTGCCTGACCGCCCAGAATTTATAGGTAATAACACACACAAAGGTGTCCTGAGGCGAAGAAGAGGAATACTGTCTGCAGAGGCCTGGCTGCAACTAGTACTCCATAAACAGCAGCAGCTATTAGCACTGCCGTTAGCACTCGGCGCAGGGCAGGGTCTTCAGGACAGGCTGTCTCTACTGTAACTCTCCTTGTAAATCCTTCCAAGCCCATTCTCTTCTCTACCTGGCCTCATGGGCCATTTCCCCACAGAGAAAGGACTTTGTTCCTTCCCCATATACCCTCCTCCAAGTGAGCAGCACCGTGGTCCCTCTCGTTCCCAGAGCATGAATCCCTAGGCTATGATGGCCAGCCCAAGGTCACTTTGTGGGCCTTCCATCTAGATGTAGTCCACTTCCAGGCTCCTTTGTCCACACTGTCCCTGTTAGCACCCAGAGCCAACAGCAGACACTGAGTCAGCCTCACTCTGCTCAGACAATGAGTTCTGGCATGGCACATGCCTGTCCCCGGGTCCCACACATACAAAGTAGCCCCATGCCAGGCACAGGCACCACCAGCAGGCTCCCTGATGCCATTTACCCAGCACAGAACACAGGCCACCGCCAATCTCAGACACCCACAAAGCCAGAGGTCACCTCCCCGTTTTATGGGTTAGGAAACAGGCTCCCAGGAGCCAAGGGTTTCAGGACGAAAGTGTCTGGGAAGCTAGGACTCTAACCTAGTTTGCTTGACACCCCCAAGTCGTATTCCTCCTAGAAATGACTGGCACCAGGGCCAAACATCAAGTGACCTGCAGGGCAGACACTCAACTGAGCTGAGGTTCCCAGGCACCGAGTATCCTCCACCCTCAGCTGCAGCTTCTCGTAGCATTTCCTACTCTTTTTTCTTCTTGGCTGGGACAGCAGCTGCCACAGAGAGTGGCTGTTGACAAACTAGTCAGCATGCTGCCGAGGCGTCTTTCTGAGCTGCCTGCGTCCTCCTGAGCAGAGAGATACCTCATTAGCGTGCTATATTTCAGCCTCGAGAAAACAATGCATGCCAAGAGACCATAAACAACAAGTACAAATGCTACAGGTCACAGATGATAGATGCCACCCGTAGACATTCAACGCCGGCCTGCCTACACAGACAGGAGCAAGGCCCGCTTCCGGGCACATCCGTCTTTTCCCAAACGCTGACGCAGGGAGAAGCCAGCATGGCCAGGGCTCTGAGCACAGACGGGGGCTTCGGCTGATGGGTGAGCTGCACTGTTTTGTGACAACTTTCAATGTTTCTCCAAACCCTCACCATTCTACTTTGACTGCTGGTGCTTTTGATTATTATTATAACTTTTTTCCCTCTTGCTACAGGCCCAGAAATTTTTCTCTTTGGAAAATAAAGTTTCAAAACACCCAGCCGATTTTTGAAAAGGGTCGGCCGGCCAGTTGAGAAGCCAGGCCAAAGCCAAGGCAAACAGGGGCTCTCACACAGACCCACGGAGCCTGCACAGACCAGGCTCTGTTGGCTGGGAGGGGTGGTTCTGAACAGCAGGCACCAGGCGGTTGAACACCGTCACTCTAGCCAGCTGTGTGCAGCCGGGAGCCTCTGGGGCGAGGACAAGGCAGGAGTTGGGTTGTTCCCCTGTGAGCAGAGTCCTGGAAGATGAGCAAAGTCCACGGAACTGGACCCCCAGGCCTTAGGGGCAGTAGATTGCCCCTGGAGCAGGTTCCTGACATGGGGATCTGGCCACAACACGTATGTCCTGGGCAAGGTGGTGCAGTCTCCTGGCTGTCTCCCCCAAAGATGATTGTGAGAAGGTATGGAAATGTTCTCTGTGGTCACAAACGCTGCAAACAAGCGAGATTTTATGTCGGTCCATTTCGCAGTGATAGAGAGGAGAGCTCAGACGCTCTGTGGACACAGGTTCGGTCACGTGAGGAGGCCCAGGGAGCCTGTGGTTGCTGGCGGGATATTCCCAGCCCAGCCTCAGGTGGGAAGGTCAAAAACATTCTGTAGGCATTAAAAAGGGGACCAAAATGTAGCCTGCAGAGCCCTGGGGTTCCCCAAGACTGCCTCAAGGGGTCTGCAAAGTCAAAACTGTCTCTATACTAAGACATGATTTGTGTTCTTCACTCTTCTTCTGTCTTGAATAGGCACTGTGGGTGTCCAGAGGCTGCTATGCAACAGACCCAAGGCAGAAAAGCTAGGAGAATGCATCCTTCTACTAGGCCAGAGAGCAAAGAGGTCTGTCAAATTGAAAAATAATGCCGTCTTTCACATGTTTGTTGTTGTTTTGGAAAATATTTTTCATAAAAATTAGTTGTTTTCATTAACATGAAATGGGTCTATTACTATTAGGTTTAAATAAGTTTAAAATATCTTTTAAATTTCTCAGTTTTTATTTCTAGAACGGTAAATACCAAGAAATACACACTACAAAAACAAAAGCTCTTTGAAGCTACCAATAATTTTTGAGGGTATAAAGGGGTCCTGAGACCAAAAAGTTTGAGACCACAGCTGCAGAACAACCTGAATGGAAGGGCATCAGTAATAACAGGACACATTCTCAGTTGGAAAGGTTACAAGGTAGCAAGCACAATATAATCCCATTTTGTAAAAAGCAGGCAGATATGTGTGTGTGAATAATTGTGCAGGCACTGTATACAACACAGAAGACTGCAAGCATATACTCCACACTCTTAACTCTGCCTCTCCCTGGGTGGTACACTGAGGGTAGCCTCTTTCGTGGCTGTCACTCACATATATTACTATTGCCATCAAATGAGGTGACTAATTAATGTTTTGAGTTTAGCCTGTCACGTTCAGAGAAGCCTACTGAATAGTAATTGAACGAGTGACACCTTTGAGCCCTTACCATGGGCTAGTACTATGCTGAGTGTTTCAAGGACAAGAGCTCATTTAACGCCAGTAACACCTATGGATTATCAGCCCCACTTTACAGAAGAGACACTGAGGTTACAGCAAGGTTGAGTATCTTGTCAGCAATCACACAATCAGCAGATGACACCTAGACTCCAATCTGGGCTGGCCTGTCACCAGAAGCCTGTGCTCCAGATCACTGGGCTAGGTGGCCTTCCCTAGGGACTCCTCCAGCCATGGAGCAGGGCTGTATGCCCAGGCCTCAGCCTGCCCACTTCTTGGTATTGACCACACACAGCCAGCATGCGCACTTTGCAGTATGACCTTCATCTCTGGTAGGCAGGACCCTAATATTCTATGCATCCTGCAGCCCCTGTGTCCACCCCTAGTCTGGGCAGGTGGCGAAAGGACAGGACTAGGCAACAGCCGTTCTTTACTGGGGAGTGCACCATTTCAGGGGACCCCACTGGAAGCTGGTTAATTCCAGCCACCACTCTCTCTCTCATGGGGCACACCCTAAATCAGAACCCAGGCCCGGCCTCTGTGGCCGAAACTGCCAATACCTTGGAAGTGAGTTCATGGCTTAGGGACCACTCTGGAAACATCTGCCACCTCACCTCTGTTCCATGACCACAGCGATGGGCTTGGAGCAAATGTCACGGCATGAGCCACTCCACCTCCTCCAGCTCTCCGACCACAGCTGTCAGCCCACCAGCCGCTGACCACCTGGCACAATAAACTTTGTGCTCCCCTTCCAGGACCTCTCATCCGCCTACACAGGTGGCTCCTGTCTCTTTTGCCTCTGGCACAACGTGACGTCGTGGTTGTCATGCCCAGACCCCGGGGGTCCCTCCATGCTCACCCTGGGAAGGGCCACTCTCAGCTGATTTCTGAACTGGTGTGCTTGCTGTGGGAGTTGAGAAACATAATAAATGGGCCCAGCTCTGTTTGCAGCACCTAATTTGCAATAATATTGAAGTCTCCAACAATAACTCATTTACTCTTATAATAAATATATAAAAAAAGACAAATTGCTACATTGAACATGCATTTTCTTCACTGCAAGTAGCTGCTACCCCAGGGAGAAAGCCCTGTGCTGCTAACTAATAGTAAATCCTTTGGAAAATCATGTGTCATAATGATGGACAACCAGGGAAGGGGTATTAAATAGATTTAGAGGTTAGCTACTCTAACAAGAACAAAAGACGTCCTTTGCAAACCATACCTATAAGAGCACAGATCAGCCCATGATTAGCACCCACCGTCTGACAGCTCCGGTGCACAGGAGGAAAGAAAAGTTCTGTCCTGGGCTGGGTGTGGCCAGTCAGGTGTCAGGACAGAGTGGCGAGGGGATGAGAGCATGGGTGAGGCCTGGGCGTGGGTTCAGACAGCTGTGTTCTCCAGCCATGAAGTCTCACCTCCGTTTCTCAACATCAGCCAGCTCCTGTCATCATTGTGAGTAAACACTCATGGAGCATCCACCATGCACAGCTCAGTGGAGGCACCAGGAAAGCAGGGAAGTAAGCCCTATCTTTGAGAAGGAAGCCATGACTTTGGGATAAAGAGGCTCCTGTGGACATCCATGCCAGGGGCTCTGGGAGCACAGGCCAACCCGGCTGCGGGTGGCTTTTGCAGGGGCTGCTGCCTGAGTCAGTGTTAAAGCCCAGGCTCTGGCCTGGAAAAGAACAGGGCTAAGAAAAGGACTGCCTTATTCTCCTGCTTTTACATAATATTTCATGAACTAGTGCAGCCATGAGTCTTCCCAATCTATTTATTCAAGTCCCAGGATTTGCCTTCCTCAATTTAGGAATAGGGGTGGACAGCTGTGTCCAAAATCCTGAGTGTTCCTTGCCTTCCCACACAGCTCCTGTCTAACTTTGAGTTTCTAGGGTGGCCCAGGACCTGGTCTAGAATTGGTGCCCAATGGCTACTTGCTGGACTGAAGGTGGGCATGCAGGTTGCATGCATTACATGCCAGGCTCTGCAGAAAGAGTCTCTCATGCCACAGAAGAGAAAGATGAGGCTCAATAGGGTTATATGACCTGTGGAAAATCACACACCTATGATGACAGCAACCACAGTCCCACCCTAGGCTCTGGGATTGATCTGGGAGCAGGTCTGAAGGTGGCACATGGCACGGCCACTTGAAAGAATCAAGGGCAAGTGGTCAGCTCAGCAGCCTACACTAAGCACCACAGGTGTGAGCCAGAGCTATCCGTGAAGTTCACATTCCGGCAACTGTCACTGGAAGTCACATCTCGGCCAAGGCCATACTCCAATCTCTTTCACCAATTCCCTGAGACCTGAACCAAGTCACTGCCCTCTCTTGGGACTCAGTTTCCTCCCCTGTGAAATGAGGGTGTTGACACTACACAAGATCTCTACAGCTTCTCACCACCCATTCATCCATTCATCCAATGGAGGAGAATGTTTCCTCCTAAACTGATGATGCAAGTAATCTACAGCCATGAAGTTACTCATCCAGACTAAGGCAGTTCCATGCAAACAGTGCTGCAGACCTTGTTCTGGCCCCTAAAACAGTTTCTCCAGCATCAACTATCAGATCAGCCCATGATTAACACTAATGGTCTGACAGCTCAGCATACAAGAGGAAAGAAAAGTTTTGTCCTGGGCTGGGTATGGCAGGCCAGGTGTCCGGACAGAGGGGCAAGGGGATGAGGGAGCACAGGTGAGGCCTGGGCATGGCCTTGATAGCTTTGCACTTCAATCCTCTTATATTTCTGAAAAACTTTGCTTTAAATGTCATTAATGTTTATTAGCCCAACATATTTATACATGTTAGAAACTGGAAAACTTTCCAAAACTGTCTAGAAAGAGAAACAGAACACTAAACCTACTGGTGAGAGCTCTGTAGCCCCCTGCAGAACCCTCTGGACGGTCCCCCTGAGGAACCCCCTGGACTGAAGGTCCCTCTGCAGGACCCCTTGCAGCCTGGAGCCTGGGAGGGGGTGTCCTTTGACCTTGGGGAGTGGGTTTGCTTGCATTTCCTTCCTTCCTTAGTACCCTGAGTCACTCCACTCCCCTGTCTTCAGAATACAAATACAGAGATTTGATTTCATTGGTGCTTTATGCCTTTGGGATTGCCAAATTGTTCCCTTTCTGGCTTCCAGCATCTCACTTCTGGAAACCTTTCTGTAGTTTAAGCAACACTGCCTGGTGATTGATGACTATTTTGCAACTGCTATCAGTTTACTATTTTAACCAATATATCATAAATCAGGAAGAGGAATGCTGGGCCCAAGTGGAGAATGTAGCTTTTGCTCATTACCTAGGAGGATTATAGCCATTTCATAAAATCCATTATCTAGGGACAGGATCCTATTGGTGAGGGCCAGCAACATTCATTTCATGCTTCAAAAGTTTGTGATGGGGCTAGCTAGGGGAAAAAAACTAAATTGTTTGGAAGGTGGGGATCATGATTTGTTTAAAACTCAAGAACAGCCAAGACTGAGCTGTGCCCATTATACCAAGTGGCACTTTGTACTCAAATGCAAAGGCACTGTTGTCCCAGGGCCCAGCCCCCTGACCACAGCCCTCCCAGGTCTCACAAACATGGGACTGGCTAGGGAAGTGTGCCCCAGGGTTGCTTCTCTCCCCTCCCTGCCCCCACTCAGGCCAGGCCACTCTCATGAATTCCAGGCCCAGAAATGGTCTCCTCTGTGGTTTCCCTGCCAAAACAGCATTGGTACAAAAACAGACACATAGACCAGTGGAACAGAATAGAGAACTCTTGGCCCAGTCCTGTCTCAAGACAGCATTTACAGCGATGTCCCCACACGACCACCTGGTCACGTCCTTCCCACTGCACTGAGGATCTGAAATTTGATGACCTCCAACACCATGTGCCTGCCCCCATACCTTGCTTCCTGCAAGGTCCAAGGGCAGTGACCTTTCCCGTCTTCCTTGAGCTCCTTCTTCCCTCTCAGAAGATGCCACACGTTCTCCTTGCCTTGGCCTGGAAAGTCTCCCCTCTATAATGCACGGAAGGGTCTTTCCAGCACACTGTTGCTGCATCCCTACCTGTTACCTGAGGGTTCCAGCCACCTACCCCCTCCTCCCTCGACCATTTCTCTTCTAGCAAGTCACACTCTGACTCGATTTGAGGTCACGATCACCATTTCCCCAAAGGCAGCTCCCAGGAAGGTCTCACCTCCTTACCTAACTTTATTTCTGAATGGCAAAGGGAAAATGCAAGCGTACCCAGGACGGAGGGGGCCAGTTGCCCCTGCCTGTTCCTTCCCTGCAAGGCCTTAGGGGCAGCATCACCTCCCACTGGAAAAAGTCCTCCCACTTTTAGGATCTCTGGGGCCCAGAAGGCAGGGCTGGGTAAGGCCCTTTAGGAAGTCAAAAGAAGAAAGATTCAATAGACGTTACAAAGAAAAAGGACGATGAAATAAAGTGTCTTCTAGATTTTGCCAAGCCTCTAGAACATTCCTGTTCAATATGATTTTGTTTCCTTCTCTCCTATTCTTAACTTTCCCCAAATTCATTCCTCAAGCGAAAACAGCATGGTCCCCCGGGAAGCTGTTTTAACACACACATGTTTTTCTAAGTAACCGTGAGCTGGGACTCGCAGACAATAAAGCTTGTCTGGAGTCCTCCTTGCAGCTCAGACCGCGGGGAATTGAAGTGGCGAAGACTGAGCGCTCAGAAACTCGGCTTTGCCGGATCTCAGAAGAAACTCTTAGTTCAAAGTTCTCACTGGTACCCCGAGAGTTCGAGGGGCTCGGAGTACATCTGATGGGGGTCGGGGGTGGGCAGGAAAGAACGTCTATGGCTGACGGTGTGAGTCTTCCAGAGCCCCCAATCCCTGGCGCGCTCGCCTGAGTCCACGCAGGAGCCGCTTAACTTTCTTGCTCCATTTTCTCAGCTGTGCCTCCATGCCTCCCCGCACATTCCCTCTCTCTCCTCCCCTCCAGCTGTGTCCACCCAGTTCCTTTCTTTCCTTCCCCATCCTCCCTCCCTCCTTCCCTCCAGCTCCCCCCGCCTGAGGCCCAGCACAGCCTCCCTGCCTTGGCGCCTACTTATGCTTGCTGGCTTCAAACTTGGAGCGCAGCAGACAAGGGGAAGGGACGTGGGAGAAGGGCGCTGCAGGCCAGGCCTGCACACATAAGAGCGGCCTCATCAGCACTGCTTTCCAGGGAGCGTCTCAGGAAAAGCTGCTGTCCTCCTTCAACTTACCCAGCGTGCCGGGAGGGCGGAGGGATGCAGCACCCAGAGGGGCGGCGGTGCGGGGAGGGCACTGCCCAGCGGCAGGAGAGGCGGTGGACCGCCAGGCTGGAGCGCAGGGAACATCAAGTGGCCGCCGAGGGAGGCGGGGCTGCATGAATCATTTATAACCGGCGCCGGCCAGGGTTTAGGAGCGCTCGCAGGCTGGCTAACGGAAAGGGTGGCTGGACTCGGGGATCCAGCCGCTGCTGGCAGGCAGCGTGCTGTCCTCCCTGCGGGTGCCTTTCTCAGACTCGGGCCCACATGAACTCCTCCTCCTGGGACAAGCCGCTGTCTACATGCCTTCCATGGGCAGCGCCTGCCCTCCAGGGTCTGGAACTTGGGGCTCACGGTGCCTCGAACCCCTGACTCTGTGGCCCCAAGAGGAAGAGGGAGCTGGGCCGGATCTTAGGGGCCATGTGGACTAGAAAGCCCAGTGGGTAAGAAGGGGAAATTGAGGTCCGGGAAGGGAGGGGGACTTGTCCAAGGTGCACAAGGCTGTGAAAGATATGACTGGCCCCCAGGCCACTGTCCACCTTCTGAGCCAGTTCCCTGAGGGCACTGAGAGCCACAGAGCCAGGAAGTGGAGTCCCTGCGGGCAGTGCAGGTGCAGGGTGGCTCCTCACACACAGGGGTCATGGGGAGATCTGAACCCACATCCCCAGCCAGCCTGAAATGTCACTCATCGAGTTTCAGTCTTTTGAATCAAGCTGTGGAAAATCACCCCCACCCTCTTTTCCCTTCCACAGGGAGTGGGCACATGAAAAGTACTTTGGGACAAGCAGTTCCAATCAAACAGAAGATTGGAACCTCACCACCTCCAAAGCTCACGGACCCGCTGGTGAGGCCTGCCAGGACTGCTGATTCCACTCGGCCACTCACCACCCGCCCCGTCTGCCAGGTGCCACGTGCAAGGATGCTGCATTTTCTGCTAATGGGGGTGGGGGATGGCAGGAGATATAATGGGTGGGGAGGGGTCATTGCTATTGTCATCATCACCCTTTGCCACCCCAGTGACATTCTATACCCTCTTTTGCATCTGATCTCAAGGCATCAAGAGTATGAAAAACAGCTCTTCTGTCCCCAAAAGGGAGATCTTACCTTAAGCAATGGGATTACCATTAAGCACAAGACGTTTGACATTTATCCCAGGACAGGATGGGAAGAAGGGCCCTGACCAGGAGGGGGGCACTCCAGAGTCAGCCACCCCCTTCCCTTGCCCTGACCTGTCCCGTGGCTCTCTTTGTCAGAGGTTCAGGCTCCATGTCCCTACCCGAGACCCTCTGACTGTGGCCAAGCTCCAGCCCTACCCTATCCCCAACGCCCTCTGCTACATTCCTGCAGGCGTGCAGGCTGAGGCCTCTGGAGTAAGACATGGTTCTTATGCAGGAGGCGGGGGACTATGGGACTCCATCTTAAGCCAAGAAGTCAGCTCAGGCCTGCACAGGCCTCCCTCAAATCTTGAAGGAACTGTGGCCATCCCTCAGCATGGGGAGCATGAGTGAGTGCCATAAACACCAACTGCATCCCCACTCCGAGCCTGGGCAGTGCTGCCCACAGGCACAGGGTGTTGGGCTGGGAATGGCCTGCCCTTCCCTCTCTTGAACAGGGGTTGCCAGGTCCAGAGAGAGAGAGTCTGGCCTGCCTGGGGTACCTGGAGCGGGACTCACGGCAAGGCTTTGAATGCGGAGGGGCTGCATGAGCAGGCATTGGCCAGCACTGTCTGAGCACCGCATATACCCTCCCTACAGCATACAGCAGCCCTTGAGATGAGTCAGGTGGCTTCCTGGGATGGGCGGGATGGGGAGAAGATGGTCAAACCAGACACTGCTTCAGCGACACTTCTACAGGGTCATGGGGTTGCAAAGAGATCAGGGGTTTGTCCCGGTCGATTACACAAAAAGCTCAATCCCAACGCTCCCGGGTCAGCAAAACTGAAAAGCAGACCCGCTTCTTGGGTGGTACCACCTCCAAGGGCACGGCAAAGGCCACGAAAAGAAAACAAGGGAAGGGAACCAAACTTTTCCTCAGCCGCGGGGGAGCACTAGACCACGCTGGACGTGGGTGGAACGGAGCCTCCAACCCTTTCCCGATGGGACCCTTGCCAGAAGGACCCCTTCCCTCCTAGTGGCGAGGACGGAATTCCTCAAGTTCAGAATCCTGATCCTTCTGACAGCAGTCGGGTGGCAACTGTGTTACATGGGGGGCCGGGTGTCTACGCAGGCAGTAGGACCTGGCCCAGCTACTATGTTTGCATGCAGTGAGCTCATCAATGAGACTCCTCCATGCAGTGGCCGCTCTGGAACCGCGGAGGGGCTGCACTGACCCAGGCAAGTGCTCCCTCCCGGCTCAGGCTCCCCAGCCTGGACACTCCCCATAGATGGAAGTGAGTGAGGCCTCGGGCAGAATCCCAGGGCACCATCACCAGCCCTTCCCCTCAGCTTCCCTGGGGCAACACTCAGGCTCAGAATGAGGCATTACCGAGTTGGAAGACACTGCTCCTGGTTGGACTCCAACAGCAAATGCCCCACAGGAAGGGCTGCTCTCTGGACCCCACAGCCATCTCCAGAGAGACCGCTTCCCCAGGTGTCTGCAGTCTGGGCCAGGCCTTCCGTAGGCAGTGATGATTCTGAGCTGGTTCTCTTCAGCCAGGCTTAGAGGAGGCGGGGTTTGAAGAAATGCCCTTCCATGACATACAAGTGCCCCACTGAGAGCCAAAGCCCTGCTCAGGTAAGAGAGGGTGGGAGCGCCTCTGGGAAGCCCACTCCAATCCCCATTCCAGCCCCACCTTCAGCCACCGAGACACACGGGCTCTGCACAGAGCAAGATGTGCAGGGGGCAGAGGTTGGAGAGGGGATCAGCTGGAGCTGCCTTGGCCCTGGGCAACCCATGTCAGAGACAGCAGGTGGGAAACAGACACAGCCAGGCAACAAAACTACAGCCAAGGCCAGCCTGTGTGTTCTTTTCCCATGCGACAGTGTCTCCCAGAACCACCTTTCCCAGAGGCAACCCGTCTGTGTGCTGGCCCCGCAGGAAGACCACGCATCCTACCAGTGTCCCCACATGGGCCCTCACAGAGCCTCCTCCTGCAGGCTGCCTCCAGGACTCCCCATACCCAGAGCTTTCCCTGGCTCCACCAAAGCCCAGTAGGTAACCTCTAAGTCTA
>NC_045444.1:2949861-2953587 GCF_002776525.5 Piliocolobus tephrosceles | reverse complement strand
CCGTCTCTACTAAAAATACAAAAAATTAGCTGGGTATGGTGGCGCGCTCCTGTAGTCCCAGCTACTCGGGAGGTCGAAGCAGGGGAATCGCTTGAACTCGGGAGGCGGAGGTTGCAGTGAGCCAAGATTGCACCACTGTACTCCAGCCTGGGTGACAGAGCGAGACTCTGTCTAAAAAAAGCAGGGGGAGTATATGTAGGGCTGTTGTGAGGCAGAGCTGCATTCACTCAACACAGCTTCCCTGCTCTTGTTTCAGGAAACAGCCCTTCCTTCAAGAGGCGAAGGGGCCACCCTTAAGCTTCAATGACATTCCAAGACAAAAGGAGATGAAGCAGAGCAAGCTCTGCATTTGCAGGCGGGAGGCCTAGGCTTCTGCTTTTGCCATCAACTCCATGTGTGATCTCAGGGCCTGAGTGGCCTCACCTGTAAAAATGACAAAGGCCTCTCCCATCCCTGACATTGTCAGACGTTTTGGAGATCCTAAGGCAGAGTCCCAGAAAATAGCAAGTAACTTCAGAAGCCCAGCCCCGGGCAGTCTCCTTTATAAGACAGAAGACTGCTTAAGAAAACCCTTGTAATGATGCTATTAGCCAGGTCGAGGGGAGGGGGCACCCGCTCTACTGCGCCTCAGGAAAGCCTGGCTCAGGCAGAGGCACAGCCAGGGCAAGAACGCTCTGGTCCTGCCCGAGCCTGGAACACGCACGCAGGAGACAACTCGTTGCAAAACCCATGGCCCCGGGGATAGAGTCTGCCCTACATTAAGAAACACTTTCCAAATGAGATAATTATTTAATAGGTAATAAATGGAGTTGGAGAGAGGACAGTGGGAATTCAGTTGATTAAATGCCTGTGCCCCCACAGCACTGCAGACGCTCCCCAGAGCCCAGCCTCTTGCCCTACACCTCCTGATGTCCTCTCATGCTCAGTTCACCTCCACCATTTCCTGCTTATGGATAACCAGCCTCCAGTCACCGGGCTGCACAGAGGGCCCGAGTCACAGGGCCCACAGCAAGGCAGCAGGCTGAATCCAAGCCATCCTGACTGCCAGCAACTCAGCAGCTTGTCTCTTCCCCCATCCTGCCCGGGGGACCAGCAGGCCAGTGGCCGAGGGTGGAGGCAAGAGAGGCCAGAAACATCAGAGGCTGCCCATTGTTGTTCACTAGCCTGGTCCCGACCCAGAGCCAAGCTTCATCTATGCCCACTTTAACCCAACAAAGTGGTCTTGATCAGTCTTCAGATCTATGGACATGGCAGGGGGATGGGGAGAGACCATCGCCCACCAGCCACATGCCAAGTTCCACAAGGAGTACTTACATGTGCATTTAATTGCTCAGGTTTGTTTACATTTTGTTTCTTGACAAATAAAAACACTGAGACTCAGAAAGCTTAAGTGACTTGTTGAAAGCCATACAGCTGGCATCAACCCCGGGAACCAATTCCACCCCTGCCAGCTCCAAACATGGGCTCTTTCCCCAGCACCAAGCCACCAAGCTGTCATTCTCCCCAACACCTCACTCAGCAGGTGTTCACCTAACGTGAGCTCCCTTCTCACCTCAACCACCCTACACAGCGGCCAGGTGACCCCAATCTCAAACAACTGAAGTTTCCCAGTAACCTTTCCATCAACTCACAAAAGATGCTCTGAGCAACGCCTCCAAGGACAGCTCTAAGAAAGGTGTGAGGGAATTAGAAGCAACCACGACTCTGAGTGAAGGCGCCGCTATCTCAGTGGACCACAAGGAGAAACGAGCAGAGTATCAGAACATGGGAAGGAGGGTTTACAAGAGCCCAGGGCCATCATCAGGCTGTGAGTACAAAAAGAGATCAGAAACTGGTGAGGGGGTGGTTGATCCCCTGTGAGCTACACTGAGGTGGGACCTGGATGCAAATGGCTAGAATATAGTAGGTGATTGATGAAAAATGCATTGGATGGGGGTGGGCTGGTGGGTGGATGAATGGATAGGTGTTTGGGTGGGAGGGATGGGTTGATGAGTAGGTGGGTGTTTGGGTGAGATGGATCAGTTAATGGGTGGGTGGATGGATGGATGGGTGGGTGGGTGGGTGGGCAGATGGGTATGTGGGTGGTTGAGTGGACGGAAGCTCTCTGGTCAAGATATTTCCTCTTCTTATCTCTCTGTCTCTACCCTGTCTACTCCCCGCCTCACTACTCTTTCCTCCACAGCCATTTCAGTTTAGATCTCCGTGACGTGCAGCTGCCCACAGAGTGGACAGTGGCTTCAGAGATTAAGATCCACAGCCCTGCATGTCTTGGGAGCATCACTAAGCCCTAAGCCTTCCCCTGGTCTTTAGGCTAGCATGGCCAAAAGGCATGGAAGGATGAGCTTTTCTGCCCGGCTTTCCCTCCACCCCATCTTCCGTAAGCCCCGGCCCACACCTTTATTATCTCTGCCTGCCCAGGCAGCTCCCACCTTGATACAAATCAGAGGGCCTCTGGGCCCAGTTCAACCCAGAGAGGGCTATTCCCTCCAGGCCTGAAAATGAGCCAGGCACACCAAAGGCCCAAGTCCTCATCAGAGGCCTTTCCGTCTTGATTTTATCCCCATTCCAGCCACACGAGGCTTCGTCAGGCGCCCCTGAGGAATGCAGTGGGGCAGCCAACAGAGCAGCCCAGGAAAGCGCTGGTCTGCAGAGCCATGGGAGGGCAGCGGTCAGGCAGGTAGAATGACACAGGGCTTGGGACTGCAGTCCCCTGGAGATCGGGGGCCCTGGAGGTTCTGGTGCCACAAGGGTGTTCTGTAGGCAGCTGAGTCAGCTCCCTTACACAGTGGCTGGTCCCAGGTCAAAGCCAAGCCCAGGCACTGCAAAGTCTACAGACAGTGGAGAGAGGGGCAGTGGGCAGGTCCACTTTAAAACGAGGCCCATGACTGTGAGAACCCCAACCAAATCTCTACCTAGGGAACGTCCTGCTTCCTGGCCCGGGCACAGTCAGTCCAAACCTACCATAAATGGGGGGTCTGACTCCCAACCTGGAGCTCCACAGGAAGGAGCTAGAAGGTGCAACAAAGGGTGGCAAGGTGAGCGGCAAGGCAGCTCTGATCCCAGAAGGAGGCTGCCAACGCCCACATTAGAATCTGCCTGAGCTGCTTGAGGCAGGCACCCCCTGCCCTCACTCCCTCCTGGCTGGCATCATGAGAGAAGCCGGCAGGCAGAGCAGGCAGCAGGAGGAAGGTGTTCATTCGGCTTCTTAGCCTGAGGTGCTGGAAAATAAGTGCAGGATGGACAGCAAGGAGAACGCAGGCTGAGGAGTCAGCAGCCCAGGGTTCAGTTCCAGTTGTACAGCCCTGCTCAAGTCATCTCCCTCTCTGAGCCTCATTTGACCCCTTTGTAAACTGAGGACAAGCACGGTGACCTTGCTTTTATCAAGACGGCATGAGATAATACAGGTCCCCAGATCCAAGTAGGTGCTGCACAAATGGTGCCCGCCAGTATTTTAAACAAGGTAACTGACTTCCCTTAATGAACCTAATAGAACATATGTGAGCCGGGCACGGTGGCTCAAGCCTGTAATCCCAGCACTTTGGGAGGCTGAGACGGGCGGATCACAAGGTCAGGAGATCGAGACCATCCTGGCTAACACAGTGAAACCCCGTCTCTACTAAAAATACAAAAAAAGAAACTAGCCGGGTGAGAACCCGGGAGGCGGAGCTTGCAGTGAGCTGAGATCCGGCCACTGCACTCCAACCCCGGGCGACAGAGCAAGACTCC
>NC_045444.1:2867307-2949761 GCF_002776525.5 Piliocolobus tephrosceles | reverse complement strand
ATATGTGTGCCTTCCTGAATGGAGAGGAGGCCCAGCACAGAGGCTCAGAGCAGAGGCCCAGGATCAGAGAGCCAGGGCTGGAAGGCTGCTCTACCACTTACCAGCTGTGGGACCTCAGGCCCATCACATCACCTCTGTGGTCTCCATTTCCTCCACTGTCCAGTGAGGATTATGGGACTGTTACTAGGGCTGTCGGAGGATTAAATAATCCAATGCATGGAAAACCAAGCAGTGCCTGGAACCCTAAGAAAAGTGAGCTCACAGTAGTTTCACCATCTCAATTCCCCTGGGGGACTCCACGGTTTCTCTGGAGAGCACCTTTGGGAATCCTGCTTTGCGGACTGTTTTTAAACCTTGTGAATATCCTAAGTGATGGGAAGAGAGTGTCATTTCACTCCACCTTCACCCATTCTGTAACTATGCTGAGTACTGGAGACACAGGGCCCTGCATTCACAGCGCTCCCCGGGGACACATGCTAATGGACAATGCACCGTGCAGACCGTTTGGGTGAAAAGCAGAGTGTGTCCGTGAAGCCAACTGACCAACCAAGTTTCTTGAGTGGCTCGCTCACTGGCTTTGAAGACAGCTCCAAGCACGAGAACAACCACAGTGCCACAGCTGACAGCCGCCTCCAGGATCAGCATGCAGCCGGGAAGCCCTCTGGACCTCCCAAGGACCGTTTTCTCATAGGAGCTGTCTGCACAAACTCCTTCCTGTAGCCTCTTCCCTGATCATCTGCGAATTGTTTATTTCTGTGAGTTTGCATGTCTGGTGGGTTCTATGTTTTCCTCTGCTCATTTGCTGTGTTTTTTATTATTCTAGCCCAAATAAACCTTCTCTCAAATTAGACGAGGAAATCAGGGTCATTCCACAATGACCTCAAGGGGAGCCTGCTGTGTGTGGAGGGTGTGCAGGGCTCCTGCCAGCCCTTGAAGGGGTCCTGCTCTGTGCTGGCCCTGGACAGGCCGGAGTGCCCAGCCCTGGGCTGAGCCAGGGGCTTTCCAAGTGTGTTCTGGGCCAACAGCAGCAGCAGCAGCAGCTGGGGACTTACAAATGCAAACTTTCAAGCCCCATCTCAGGCCTACTGAGTCAGAAACTCAGGATGGAGCCCAGAATCTCATGTTTAACAAGTCTCTTGGGTGATTCTGATGCACCTGACAGTTTGAGAACCCCATGCTAAGCAAACAGTGGGCACTCAAGAAGTCCATTCTAGTGTGTATGCCTTCCTTCTGGTTTCTCCTCATTGTCAGGCATGTCCCAGGCATTGAAAGCAGAAAACCTCAGAACATACACATCGTGGAGACCAAATATAATGGGTGACATAAAACACGACCCCTTCTGCAGCTGTAGCCCCTCGGGGTTCCAAAGGTTCTTCTGGGATCCTGATTTCACCTGACTGTTACAGCCTATAGGGGAGGGGACTGCTCACACACTCAGCAGATGACTGGGGCAGCACCCCTTGAAGTTGCACTGGGCAGGTGATATGACACATCCTGTCGGCCTCAGGAAAGGGAAGGCTATGCTCGGCTGGAACTGGCAGGCAGTCCCTCTTAAACGTGAGACCCAAGTGTGACCAGAGGATGGAGGTGAACTGACAGGGCCTGCCAGGGTCGCTGCCTGTGCCTTGGCCTTCACACTTGCTATCCTCTTTGCCTAGAAAATTTGGACCTTTTGGACAACTTCTGCTCATCCCCTGAGACTCAGCTCAGGAGTCACCTCCTCCAGGAAGTTCTCCTTGACTCCTGGCCCTGCCCTTGGACTGCCCTTTTGTGCTCTTACCTCACTACATTGTAACTCCTACACTCTTGGCTGGTTTTTTCCCACCAGAATGTGAGCAGTTGGAGGGCAGGAATCGGTCTTATTTCCCATTATAGCCCCTGATACACAATAGGTGTTTGATAAATGCTGGTCGAATGAAGGAGGAGACAAAAATGGGCTCGGGGGAGCCACAGGCCATCATGGACAGGAAGTGCCTGCACATCTTGGCTGTTATCCCCAAGCTGCTCCATCTCACAGGGGACCCACATCCCCACCACCACCACTGTGCAAATGCAGCCCCCTAGACCCACCCTAGCCAGCTGCACCTGTAACCATGCCATTCAGAAAGCACCCTGCACAGATGTCAGAAGGCGAGAATCAAAGCAAGTCCCCAGGTGGGGACCTGACCCCTGGGGCCTGTGAGGAGAGGGGCTCAACACACGTTATACAGAAACCATGTACCTGTTTCTCCTGATTGCAACAATCTGAAAATGCAAAACGAAGACCTTCATTGGAAAATGAAGAAAAGCATGACAATGCCATCTTTTGGGTTTCCCTCTCTTCTTTCTCTTAATATGCAATGGACTAATGACTTAGAAAAACAACAGATCCAAAGAGCCAGAAAGCCCAGCACTGTAATCCCATCCCAGCCCTTGCAGACTGGCAGGTCTCAAGGGAGACCCCTCTGAGCTGCAGGAGAATCTTCTCCCCAAAACCAATGGTGGAACCATGTTACAGAATTTCTCTTCCATGACTCCTCTCTCCCCAGTCCCAGTCCCTGGTGACCTGAGGTGTCATTCTCTGAACTCAAATCTCCAGCTTCTGTCCTGGATCAAACTGCTTTGGGCAGCCCCATGCCTCACACCTTTGTGCCAACCTCCTCCTTGGCCTGGTCTGCCTGCACCTTCTCTGTCCCTTTGAAGGTGTCCTGGCCCTCCCTTCAGCCTCAGCTGAACCTAGACCTACCCCTACCTCCCCCGCAGAAAGCCTTTACCAAAGACCCTCTGAGGGCCAGCAAGGTGCTGGCTCCTCACTCACCTTGCAGAGACAGTGTCGTCTACCGTCTCCTGAGCGATCATGTCGAGGGCCAGAGAGGGCAGGGGATTCAGAATTTTCAATTTGCCCAAGGATGCACATTGCTGTCTTCTCTGGGCTCCTCTGCTCCTGGCCACTCTCTCACAGAATCCATTACACCCCCATTATCCCTTCCTGCGTCTGTCTCCCCTAGAGTGGGTGGACAGCACCTGACCCTCTTCACACACCCAGAACCATCACAGTGGCACCACACTGGCCACAGCGAGTGCTGGCTGGCTGTTCTGTTGAATGGCAAAGGTCCTGATGACCTACCAAGGCATACGGGGTGCTCAGTACCAGTGACAGCTCAGGGATCACCTCCTCGCTGGGATGTTTGTATTGCAAGCCAAAGGAATGAACCTCTAATGGTGGAATTCTAGGCTTCATCCCAAAGTGGGCTGGGGAGGCAGGAGAGGTATCTGTGGGCAGAGAAGCCTTCCTCAAACCAACCACGTAAACAGCTACCTCCTCTGTCTGTGTTTACAGGCGGCCCTGCCTCTGGAATGCTGGCACTGGTCCTGGATGCCATCTCTCAGAAACACACTCGTCCCTCAGTCCTGCCTCGACTTCATTGGCACTCACACGACATATCATCTGGGGGTCCTGTTGGACAGCCAGCTGTCCCCCCACACCCCTGGTCGGGGTAGGCAGGAGTACTACGTGTTCCGGCATGTCCTTTGGCCTGAAGTGGCCCCACCCAAGCCCAGCACAGAGCTGGCCCAAAAATGGAGCTCAGCAGGAGCCCTGTGGCACGGGGAATGGCTCCCTACCCATCCGTCTCTGTGCGATCCATGGGCCTGGGCAGGGTAGGGATGACTCCATGTGCTCCAATCTGTCCTCCTCCTCTCACTTCCTGAAGAATCCAAGCTCAGGTTCACCCTCCACACAGGCGAATGCCATCTGGGTTCTAATCCTCCAACTCCCTTAGGGCCTTCCCCACTCACTCTGGGCCTGGGACTTCTCACCCTTAGTGTGGAGTCAGGCTCCTTGTCCCACCTCTGGCCTGCCTTTCCAGTCTCCACTTACTCTTCAATTGACTGGTGTATTTCTCCAAGACATGACAATGCCACCCCATGCGGACCGGCCTCCCCCTCCTACCAGACGGCACCACTTGTATTCTCTGCAAACCCCCTTCCTAAGGCTCACACTATCTCAGCTTTCAGTTCTTTTTTTTTTTTTTTTTTTGAGACAGAGTCTCGCTCTGTCGCCCATGTTGGAATGCAGTGGCTGGATCTCGGCTCACTGCAAGCTCCGCCTCCCGGGTTCAGGCCATTCTCCTGCCTCAGCCTCCCGAGCAGCTGGGAGTACAGGCGCCCACCACCACGCCCGGCTAGTTTTTTTTTTTTTTTTTGTATTTTTTAGTAGAGATGGGGTTTCACCGTGTTAGCCAGGATGGTCTCGATCTCCTGACCTTGTGATCCACCCGTCTCGGCCTCCCAAAGTGCTGGGATTACAGGCTTGAGCCACCGCACCTGGCCAGCTTTCAGTTCTAAAATGGGACCTCCTGGGAGAGGCCTCCCCCAGTACGCAGTGGGGGCATCTCCCAGTTACCCTCTCATGCCCACTCTATTTTCCTCATAGCACCTCTTCCTGAAAGTGTTTCACCTGTGTGTTGACTTGTTGACCATCTAGTCCTCCTTACAGGAACAGGAGCGCCATGGAGGTGGGGACCACACTGGTTTAGCCCAAGCTCACTGCCTGATGCCCAGCTGACACTCACTGTCTCCTCTGCATTTGGGGACAGTGTGAAGACCTCCCTGGTGGGGCCTTTCACTGTGCCTGTAGCTACACCAGGCTCCAGTTCAGTACCAGCTGGGCCCCAAGGGCAGGGACCAGGCCTAAGTCACTGGCAGGTCATCCCCGGATCTAATGACCCCTAGGCACACAGCAGCCTTAACAAAGCCTTCCTGGTCATGCTGCATGTCAGACAAGCCCGTCCATAACCTGCAGGCAACAAGAGCAAGGGCCGCCTCCAGTCCCCTGGCCCTGGGGACCCACGGGCTGCATTTTTGCATATATCCAAAAAAGTAAATCCAAACAGAGCAACACAGAACTGAAAACTCCTCACTTGAGAGGTCACTCCAGTGTCAGCCCAGCCTGACCATCATGACCTCCCTTAAGGTGGGCACAGCCCGTGGTTCCAGGAGCACCACTGAGGGGCCTGTTCCGCGCTGCCCTGAGTCTACCTCCAGTGAGTTCTTGTTACAAACTGGGGCCCATGAAAGTTCTTTCATTTTAATTTTCATGATTCTTTTTCTTTTTAAAAAAAAATCTAAGCAATCCTGCATGTGATTTTTACACTTGATCTTAGCCAAAAGGCTGAGAAACGATCTGCATATGATTTTTTAAAGAATAAACAGCACCAAAGGGCTTACAATGAAAGGCAACAGTCCCCTCCCTGTGCTCTGGAGGCAACCACTTTTCACTTTGAAAAAAATGTTCCTGCTCTTAATTCCTCTGGCAGCTATCTGATCTATATGAGGAAGGTATTAAAATACCACGTTTTGATTCTTTAATCCTCTGAGCTTAATGTTTCTGATTTATCGGTTATTTATATAGAGGACAACTCAATTCACTTGGACCTCCCCCACCACACACAGAATGGTGCATAAGGCCAACCCCTGCCGCCTGCACAGTGATGACAGCAGCTCCCGATCCTCCACAGGCATCAGGGCTGCAGCCCTCCCCTGGAGTCCCTCCCCTGGAATCCCTCAGGCCCGATGGCCCCTGCTCTGACTGTAGAGAGTGGGCAGCTGCACAGCCCCAACCTTGCTGTCATTCCCTTCTTCGGGGTCTCCCTGCTGGGACCTCAGGTCTTCCCTGCATTCACTTACTCCCTTACACTGTAAGAGAGAATCCTTAAGTAAAGGCCAAATATATACAGAAGGTAAATGCTTTGAGTCCCTCCTATATGACTGAAGACAGCCTTATTCTCCCATCCCATCTGCCTGAGAGCTTGTCTGATAGTTTCATTGATAATTTCCCAGGGCAAATACACCGACTTCACACACTCACTGCTGTTGACCAAAAGGGTAGTAGTTTAGTCCTCCTGCTTCTGTAGATGACCTAGGTTGTTTAGTTTTGTTTTATTTTGTTCTGTTCTGTTCTCCCCTTCTCTAGAAGTTTTTAGAAGCGTTACTTTATTCTTGGTTATCTGGAATTTCACAATCACAGGTCTAAATTATTATTATTATTTTTCTTTTAAAGTGCTGGGCACACTGAGGAATGTTTTAATGTGAAGATTTTTGTCCTTCTGATCCAGGCAATTTTCTTGTATTGTTCTTGTATAACTCTCTCCCATCTGTTTTCTGTTTCAGTTTCTGGAACTTCCATTAGTCAAATACTCCATCACCTGCCTTTGTATTCCATCTTTCTCAGCTTTCCTTTCAGATATTCCAGTCTTTGCTTTCTTTTTCTTCTTTTCATGAAATCTCATCTATCCCTTTAATGAACTTTTTATTTCAACTATCATATTTTTAATCTAAAGCTCTTTTGGTTCTCTGAATATTCTTATTTCATAGCATCCTGTTCTTGTTTTATGGATGCAATGCTTTCTTGGGCCTTTCTGAGGATACCAATGGGTGGGAGGTCAATTTGTCTGCTTACATTTTCATTTCCTCCTGAATTCTGCTGCTTTGGGAACCATGCTTTCCCAGTCGTCCAAGTGGACATTGCTCTTTCACGTAGCAGCCTTTCTTCAGATGTTAGTCCACTCACATTTAAAGAAGAGGGACTGGAAACTTGGTTGGAAGTTCTGCATAGATAAGTGGAGCCTGTCCGATAGTATCTTTAGCAATTCCACAGGGAGATCCCCAAATGCCAGAGTGCTCCAAGCTTGGCACTGGGATCCAATACCCACAGGGTCTGCCCTGGTTACCCCAGAGAGTTACCTTACTTTCTCTACAAAAGAACACAATTGCTATCATTATCATCATCATCATCATCATCACTATTGGCACAAAAGATAAATACCTGGATTCTAGTCATTCTATATGGGAGATTGGGAGGAAGAGAGGAGTCAACAACTCTCATTGAATCTTTTAAAAACTATGGTAAAATACATATAACATAAGGTTTACCATTTTAACCATTTTTAAGTGTACAGCTCAGTGGCATCAAATACATTCACATTGTTGTGAATCTTCAAAACTTTTCCATCTTCCCAAACTGAAACTCTGTGTACATTAAGCATTAACTCCTCATTCCCCTCTTCCCCAGCTGCTGATAGCTGTGATTCTACTGTCTCTCTGAATTTGACTACTCTAGGGGCCTCATATAAGTAGAATCATGAGGATGTGTCCTCTTGCGTCTGGCTTGTTTCGCTTAGCACATGTCCTTGAGGTTCATTCACGTTGCAACATATGTCATAATTTCCTTCCTTTTGATGGTTGAATACTATTCCATTATATGGTAAGCTACAGTTTATTTATCCCTGCCTTCATCATCCATTTAATCTTAAAGCCCCTTAGAGTAATACTTGATGGAGTGTGCAGTCCTGTCGTTGTCACACAGGGGCAGGAGGGCCACTCAGCTTGCCAGAGATGGCATCCCAGCCCCTTCCCACCACTCCTTCCTTCTTCCTAAGAAAAGTGACTGTCTGTGAGCTTCTAGGCCTCTCCACAGAATGTGTGGCCCAAGGCCCGCATCTTGCTGTCCCCAGTCCCCACACCCCAGTGTGGGTGGCCTTCTTGACAGAGGACTAGCTATTTTTAGTAGAAATGCAGAACTGCCACCATTTTTAGCAGGAAAGGCAAAGGTGCCAAAGAGACTTCTTTCTCTTCCAACTCTTCCCTCGCCAGGGTCTCCTTCCTGCCAGCGCCTTCTGCAAAAGTTGCCAAGAATAGGATGAACAATGAAAAACAGACCTAAGTTTTCATCCCTGTCCTGAGTACCCTGCCTCCACCCAAAATAAAGAGAAAGGCTGAGGCGACAGGCACAACCCCAGGGGCGAGTCGGGAGGCAGAGCACCACCCTGCTGCAAACGCCCTGTGTGGCCATCCCCATTCTGCTCCCCGATCTCCTGGTGTGATAAGATGAGGGGTGAGGCTGCGTAGCTCCCGACACTATGGAGCTCTTAATGGAGGAGCCCCACGTTCTAGCTGTTGCAAACCCATGGGCCAGGGCAGGAGGCTTCTGCTTGCTCTGCCACCCCTTCCAGGGCTGTTGCAACCAGGCAGCAGAGTCAGTCCTATCCCGGGAGCTTCCTTCCCAAGTTCAGAAGCCAGAGGCATTCAAAGTGCTTGCTCAGGTGTGTGCTGCGCGGTTTGCGGGGGCCCGACAAGCTCCGTCAAGATGCAGCCTGCATTATTCATGCCTTCTCCCTCTTCCCACAGCTTCTGAGGGAGGCCGCCACCATGGCCCGCTCACAAGGGCTGCTCTGAGCACTGCCCCTGCCTAAGCGCCTGCCTTTAATAAAAGATAAACAAGAAGTGCCGTGTGGGGACAGTGACATCTGCTGCACCCCCTCCCCACAGCGGGTTTCTCCCTTTCTGGGATTTGGAGCCACATGCGGCTGGGAAAGAGGGCTGGCAGGGATCCAGCTGCAGTCGTAGCCTCCACGCTGGGTCCTGGCCTCAGCTGTATTAAATCAACTCCCTGGCTCCAAATAGGAACCCCCCACCCCTGCCCCTGCCCCCCACGCAGCCAAGGCAGGAACATCTGAACACCAGGATCTCCCAGCTCACTCTGGGAGGCCAGTGGTAGTTTCCAGGGCTGACATTCAGCCTACTCCAATCCAAACCCCAATCCAAGTTCACCAACCCCCTAATCCAAGTTCTAGGTGGTGGCAGACCCAGAAACAGCCATTGCTCCATTTCTTTCCATCGCTGGAAACTCAGGAGGAGCCTCACAGGAGTTCTCTTTGTCTGTCTTCTCTTCCTCCTGATTGTCAAGAGACGTGGTGGGCAGGTGGTCCCTGGGTGCAGCGGTCTCTCCCAGAGCTGCATGGTGCCTCCCATAGCTCTAAATGCTTTTGCCTGTGTGGACCTCCTCCTCCACAAGACATACTAAAAATTGTATTTCACAAATGTGTTGGTTTAAAGACGAATATAATCCAGGCTTTTGGGCTGGATTATATTCATTTATTTTCTTCCAATTATTAAAGAATTAAAACTTTTTGGGCCCATCCCAGGATGACGAGCCCTCAGCACGGTGCCTGCTGAGCCTGATGGAGCAGTCAGCACCTGTTCTTCCTTGCCAGAGTCTCAGGTTTTCCTGGGACTGTTCCAGGAATTCCCTAAGTCCCAGGCAAACCCAGATGATTGGTCGCCCTCCCCGCACCTCTTGTTTCAGACTCAGAGCCCCCAAGAAGCATGGACAGCCACGACAGTCTAACCATCACAACCCCCAAACCTGGAGACTCAACCAGAGTGGCTGAGCTCTTGCCACAGGCCAAGACTTTATTTCGAGCTGGAAAGACACAGCTAAAACCCACGCTTGCTCCCAGGACCTGCAAACAAACAGCTGCAGTGCCCGCTCTGTGCAAGGCCTGGACTGAAGACACGGTCACTGTCACTCCTCTGAACACACGGACCCTCCCATCTGCACAGCAACTCTGAGATGCAGCTAGAAACATGGGTTTTATAGGTGAAAAAAGAGAATCTCAGGGAGGTCGAGGAACTCACCCACTGGCTTTGAAGGGGAAGGGCTGAGGACAAGCTTGGGGCTGCCCAGCTCCATGCCTGAGCCACGGTTTTGCCAGGGCCAGACTCATTGGGGAGAACCAAACACTGCTTGCTGCCTCTTGACCTGGTACACCAGAGTGGCCTGGAACACACAGGCAGGACAGGTGCTTCGGCATGACCAGGGGCTGTCGGGAAACAGCCTGGAGAGGTGCCAGCCCCTCAGGACCCCCGCAGAACAGGTACAGTACCACCACCTGTGCACTCAGCCCACACCAAACTACCAAGTGCCTGGAGACCCAGCAACGGTGAAGAGCCCCCTTGGAGAGCTTGCTCTACTGATGCAGATACCTGGGCACCTCCCAGTCCCAGTCAGTTGTGGCTGAGGCCTACAAATGTTTTCACAAAACCTCTTCTGAGTGATTTTTCGTTGAGCAGCCAGAAACAGCCCAGAACTCCACCTCTCTCTCTCCAGACAGATGCACATGGAAAGTCCAGGGACCAGAGGCATGGTGTAATTAGCTCTGTCCAGCAAACCAGGAAAATGACCCCAACTGGGCGGCTTTGACGAAGGTGGAAGGGAGGCCAGTCCACAGCAAGAAATCAGAATGACTGATGGGGGAGATCTAAACCAGGCCCACTCCTCAAATGACAACACACGAGTAGGTCTAGTCGTGCTTTGGACCCCCCTAGTGACATCTCCCAGCTGACCTGGAGAAAGGCAGAGCCCCCAGTGATGTCCAATGACAGACCCAGCTCCTGACTCTGTCTCCAACCAGCTGACTAACTTAGATAATTCCACTTAGCCTCTGTTTTCCTATCTGTAAACTGGAGAGGGTTGTTGTGAAGATCAAATAAGCTAACCTGTGTAATATTTAGTCTGATGCCTGGCAATTAGGAAAACTTCAGTAACAACGTCTACATAATACAACCACATATTCCAGGCACAATACCTGGAACCTAATAAGTAATGAGTATTTACTAACTAGATGATTTGCCATGGAAACAGAAGTATCCATGCAGGTACCACCCCATCCCATGATTCCAATCAGGAAAGAGTCCAAGCAGTGTTCCGAGTTCATTAGTGGTAAAATGAGCCAAATCAGCACAAGAAGCTGACCGGGGCTCCCAACTGCTGTGCAGTTTGCTTTCCAGGTCTCCCAGGGTGCACCTCTCCAGTTCCCAGGCCACCCAAAGTTGGGCGGGGTGTCTGAGAAGGAGACTGGAGGCAGCCAGCCCCAGCCAACTGGCAGCTGCAGCATGTGAGCACGGCAGAAAGTTCAGGCCCATGTGGGTGTGCCTGGGCCTTGGTTGAGCCAGGACTGATCTCGTTCCTTGAAGTCAAGTGGGGATGTTTCCTCCCCGTATAGTACGTCTTCCTTTGGAACAACCACAAGTCATCATCTTAATGAAGTCCCAGTGCTGTTCGCATTTCCAAAGCACCTTTTTATCCTTTAGTTTTAGTTTATATTTTTGAGATGGAGTCTTACTCTGTCACCCAGGCTGGAGTGCAGTGGCGCGATCTCGGCTCACTGCAACCTCCACTTCCCGGGTTCAAGGGATTCTCATGCCTCAGCCTCCCGAACAGCTGGGATTACAGGCGTGCACCACCATGCCTGCCTAATTTTGTATTTTTAATAGAGACGAGGTTTCACTATGCTGGCCAGACTGCTCTTGAACTCCTGACCTCAAGTGATCTGCCCACCTCAGCCTCCGAAACTGCTGGGATCATAGGTACGAGCCACCATGACCAGCTTCTTTCTCCTTTTTTTCCTCACCTGCTCCTCTCACCCAGTCTACACGGGGGCAATTCCAGGTGGAGAGCAGGAGGCTAGAGAGGTTAACGGTCCGCACCTATAATCATGCAGCAACTCACAGGAGAAGCTTCTTTTCAGGACATTATGTGGGCCAAGAAAGCAATAAGGATTATCCCTACCCAGCTGGCTCCTGAGGCTGAGGGGTCTCTGCTAGGATGGGGTGCCCCAGAAAGTAAGTGCTCTTTGGGGTGCAGATCCCACCACCAAATTACCCTATCCACTTTGTCTTGGTGACAAAGACACAAACTGAAACCACAACCTCCAGGGAAGAAAACGTTAATTTCCTTTCTAACTAGAATTCAGAACATTTTGGAGCTGGAAAGAATCTTTGAGAAACCATAGTCCAACCTTCCCATTTTACAGATGCGGAAAGTGAGGTTCAGAGCAACAAAGGCTGCTCCAGGCTACAGAGTCAGTTAGCAGTAGGTCTTCTGACTTCCCAGCCAGCAAAGCGACAGGAAGGGGCGGAGACCCTCCAAGTCTCACCTGCACCCACTATAAAGACACAAGAAATGGAGTTTGTACCCAAGTAGGGCTGGATGTACTAATTTGATGCAGATTCCGTCTAACGCCATTAGGCAATCAAAGTAAGGATTAGCAAACTACAGCCTGAGGCCAAATCTGTCCACTGCTCATTTCACTGGGACACAGCCCTGCTTGATCATGCACGTACCATCTATGCTGCTTTTGAGTTCCAATGGCAGAGAAGAGTAGTTGTGACAGAGACCATATGTATGGCCTGGAAAGACTGAAATCTTTACTCTCTGGCCCTTTACAGACACACGTGCTGACTGCTGATTTCAGACTGGGTAAAATGTCAAGGACCCTCTGCTAGGAGCTACTCAGGGCTCTTTGGTGACATCAGATACAACCCTTGCCTTGATGTAAAAGGTGGGAAACAGGCCCAGTGAGAGATGGGTCCTGCCGGGGACCACACTGCAGGTTCCAGCAAACCCACACTCCTGGCCAGGCACAGTGGCTCATGCCTGTAATCCCAGCACTTTGGGAGGCTGAGGTGGGCAGATCACTTGAGGCCAGGAGTTCGAGACCAGCCTGGCCAACATGGTGAAATACCATCTCTACTAAAAAATACAAAAATTAACCAAGCATGGTGACATGTGCCTATAATCCCAGCTACTTGGGAGACTGAGACAGGAGAATCGCTTGAACTCAGGAGGCAGAGGTTGCAGTGAGTTGAGATCGTGCCATTGCACTCCAGCCTGGGAGAGAGTGAGACTCCGTCTCAAAACAACAACAACAACAACAACAACAACAATAAACCACACTCCTCCCTGCTCCAGAGCCCCTCTGACGCCCGCGGAACCTGCAGAGTCCCAGCTGCCCTGCAATCCACTATACAGACCTTAACCAAAGTGGGGTGTTTGCTTTCCTTCTCAAAATATTTTCATGGAGGAAATAGAGGGGACATAATGTCCTTAAGCAGCACCTCATTTACCCTTGTAATCTCGTTTGGGATTATTTTTGTGAACTCCAAAACACAGACTGGGTACAGCTGTAAGTACAGACAGATCTGGTCCCGATGTCTAAGTTCTAAGTGTGCCTGGGTAGCCACAGTGAAGGGCTCAGCTCTGAACACTACTACCTTGGGACTGGAGGCCTGGTATGGATCCTGCCTACAGGATCTTGGGGAAATGACTTCACCACCTGAGCCACAGGTATCTGCAAAGTGGCAGTAACAACAGGGTTGGGAGGACTAAGTGGGAACATCTTGGTGGGGAGGTAGCTCTGTAAAGGCTGGCTGCCAGCATTCGTTCACTCCCACTGCATTCTGGAATATTAAAGGGAAAATGAGGCCTTTATTGAAGGGCACCTTCCAGTACCCACAGCAGATAAGGTCTTATCTTGGGTTGCGTCAAAACCAAAGTCTCTACCAAATGTGATGCTCACATTATTTTAGTGTCATCATAAATGACGTTATCTTTAATCTGGTGCACCAACTTGTACAACCCAGGGAATGATTCCCCAACCAGACTTCCAGCTGGGCCACTGAAGGTCTGAGTAAGCAGCTCTCATGGAATGTATTCATTTCAAAAACAACACGAAAACTATTCCTTGAATTCACAGGCAGATGGTCTGTAAGACAACAAAACTACATCCTACGCCTTCTGCTAAGGGCAATTTCTCTTAAGTATTTTCATTCACCCATTCAGAAACTACACATTGCACATCTGTGGATGACGGGCTTAGGAAAATTCATGTAACTATAGGTTTAGCCCAAAGGAAGCTCAGAGGCCAGGCCAGCCCACGCCACGTGGGTCAGCCTTGCTACGGAGGGTTGGTTCTCACATCAGCATGCCAGGAGCTCCCTATAAGCTACATCCTGCATCCTACAAACATGCTCTCAAATGTGGGATGCACCTTGGCAAGACAATTTCTCATGGCATTGTTTGAAAATAGCAGAAGATTGGAAATCTAAATATCCATCAGAGGGTGACTCGTTTAATAAATTACAGTCTGTCCATATAATGGAATACCAAACAGCCATAAAAACAAATGAAGAAGCGCTTCAGGTCTGATATGGACCAATTTCCAAGATACATTGTCATGGAAAAAAAGCAAGACGCTGACAATTGCATTAAAAAACGTATATATGTATGTATGTGTATAAATTTATAGATAAGCACACATATATAAATATTCACAAATAACGTTTTATTTATGTGTACACATCTAGAATCTCTTGCAAAGGACATGTGAGAGGCGGGGAACATTGGTTGTCTCCAGGGAAGGGAACCGGTGGGCTGGCTGAGAGGGAGATTTTTCACCATAGAACCTTTCCTGAATTTTTTTTTGGTTTCAATCTCATCAACTTTAAGCAAAGAAGTCTGCTTTTTTTTAAGTTGACAAATACGTAACTATTGAGTTTGAATCATGTAAATTACTCTAGCTAAAATAATAAAATAATAAAAAAAAATTACCAAAAGTCAAATACCTCCAATAGTTCATCCGAAAGTGAACTGGAGTGAAGGAGAAGGGCCTTCATTTATCTTTCCCAGAGCCCAGCAGCAGCACCACACACACACACACACACACACACACACACACACACACACACACACTCCAGACTGGCTTGCCATGGGTCCTCCTCCCAACTGGGGAACCAGAGACCCCAGCTGGCCCATGCATTCTGCTCTGCACTGGAATCTGGGGACAGGCCTCTCCCACACCATGCTCTGAGCAGGCTAGGAGGCAAGTCTAGTTCTCCTCTGTCCTCCCAGCACCTGGTATATCACAGGCAATGAAGAAATGTTTTAAACAGTGCCCAGGACAGTGCTGGGCACACAGAAGACCCTCAGTAAATACTGTTGAAATGAATGAAGACAGAGAAAATCCAGAAGGTAAGAGTCAAGAAGTCATCACTCTTGACTTAAGTTTACCTTCAGCGTGTGCATTGAGAGTCTGGGGGGAACTGCCATTACAAAAATAGTAGTTCACTGATAAGGATGCGCTCACAAAATGGTCAAGTGTCCTGCAGAGATTACACAGCAGAGCAGCGTGGAGGATGGCCCTAGGCAAAGTGAGATGAAATGGGCCCTCTCCTCTCTCTTCACTAGGCCCTCTGTAGAATCCCTCACATTGTGCCTTAGTATGGAGCGTATGAGCCTTGGTCCTCGTCCAAGAGGGCTTAGGTGGTGAGTGCCTTAGCCAGTGGATTTTGGAATAAGGCAGACGCCGAGGATTTCCTCCTCTGAAAACCGACCACTTCATGGGTCTTTTGCCTGGAGTGGATAATAATTACACAGTTCTTTCTCAAAATATGTGTTTCTTTCTCCATCAACTTCATTTTCTACCTTTAATTTTGCATAGGAAAAACAACAGCATAGTGACTTCGAGTTTCAGCCATACGATCAACAAGGTAAACTAAAAGCCCTCCAGCTCAATAAACAGAATGAACATCTGTTTAGATGCACACTTCAGCTGGCAAGGAAAGAGGCCACCTGGGGCTAGACAACAAAGGGACCCCAAAGACCAGAGCAGGAGCAGAGAGCTGACGCTAAGCAGCCCAGGAGTGGGTGCTGGCCTCGGTAACCCAGTGGGTCTCTTTTTAGTGACCAAGCAGTGAGAGGACAGGAGGCCTGGAGTCTGGGAGAAACGAGAAGTGGGATCCGAGACCCCCACGTGCAGTCAAGGCCATGGAATCGCTGCATCTCTACTAACAGGCTGGACACCCTTCAATGCCCACCAGCACAGGGACACACCAAGTTGCTTGGCTTCTTACGCCTCTGCTGGGAAATGGGCAGAGGAGTTGAAAAAGTATCTTCTGAGTGTTTGTAGCCACATGCTTGCCTTCTCGCTGAGTGATGGTTCAAATGTATAGTCCCCATGTGGTCCAGGACCCCCAAGCTATGAAAAGAATACAAAATTGATCTCACATCTATGCTACTCCTGAAGAACCTGGTAGTCACACAGAAAAGCACTTTGAAAGGACAGCCTCAACTCATGCTGCATAGATTTCCTTCAAATAAATCTCCACTCATTACCTGAAATTACAAAGTGCACATGCACACGTGTGCGCACACCCACACACACACACGCAAGAGTCGCCAGATACCACAAAGAGCATTATCAAAGTCAGCTTCAGAGAGGTTTAGAAAACGCATAACAGAAAGATAGCTAATATAAAAACGAGGTGCCGAGACATGGAAGATAGAATAAGAAAGTTCCAGGAAGAGAGAATGGAGAGAAGAGGGGAAAAGCATAATTTGAAGATATGGTTGGTGGAAATTTTTCAAAACTGTACAAAGACATGGATCCTAAAGCTTCAAATTTAATAAAATTGCTATGTTTCAGAATGTGTGGGATGTAACTGAAGCATAACTTACAGATATGTTTATATCAAGAAGAACAGAAAAGTAGGAAGGCTAAAAATCAATCACATAGGTGCCCAACTCAAGGAATTGGGAAAATGTCAAAGCACAACCTAAGAAAGAAAGGAAACGATGTAATGACAATACTAGGAGAAACCAGTAAGACAGAAAACAAAGAAACAAGAAAGAGAATCAACCAACTCCTGAATTATACCTTTGCAAGGATTAATAAAACTCTGTGAAAAGTCTGGGTACAGTGGCTCACACCTGTAATCCCAACACTTTGGGAGGCCAAGGCAGGTGGATTACTTGAGGTCCAGAGTTCATGACCAGCCTGGCCAACATGATGAAACCACGTCTCTACTAAAAATACAAAAAGTAGCTGGGTGTGGTGCTGCATGCTTGTAATCCCAGCTACTTGGGTGGCTGAGGCAGGAGAATCTCTTGAACCTAGGAGGTGGAGGTTGCAATGAGCTGAGATTGTGCCACTGCACTCCAGCCTGAATGACAAGAGTGAGACTCCATCTCAAAATAAATAAATAAATAAATAAATAAATAAATAAATAAACAAACAAACAAACAAACAAACCAAACTCTGTGAAGACTAACCAAGAAACAGGGAAGGGACAAATAAAGAACATAAAGAATGGAAAAGGGGACATAGTTATAAACACTGTTGCTAAATTTAAAAACAAGAAAAATGAACACATTCCTGAAGACAGAAGGAGATTGACTAGTTGAATGAAAGATGACACAAAGAAATAGAAAACTGGAATTATCTCTAACCATTAAATAAACTGAATTAGTAATTTTTTTAAAAACGTTAAGAAACCAACAAATCCAGGCTGAGGTTTTGTAGTTTGGGTTTTTCCAAACTTTGTAACATGTACAAATATTTGACAACAATCCTTAACATATCTTTGACATATACAAATATGAACATATACAAGTATATAAAAATATTTGAAGATAATCCACACTGTAGGTAAATATTTAAATATTGGAAAGGGAAGTATTCCTTAGGACATGTTATGAGGTTAATTTAGTTGAAAATTCAACTAAATAAGGAGAAGAATGGAAATTTATAGGCCAGTCTCACTGCTGATGGAATGACACAGCAAGAAGGTCCTTGCCAGATGCAGATTCCTCAACCTTGGACTTTCTGGCCTCCAGAACTGTGAGAAATACAGTCCTGTACCACTCAATGACAGGGATATGTTCTGAGAAATGCATCACTAGGTGCATCACTAAATATATAGCCTACTACACACCCAGGCTATATGATATAGGTTCTTCCTAGAACCTATTGACCCTGGGCACGTTACTGTAGGGAATATTACGGGCAACTGTAACACAATGGTAAGGATTTACGTATCTAAACATATCTAACCCTAGAAAAGGTACAGTAAAAACATGGAATTATAATCTTATGGGGCCACTATCCTATATGCGGTTCATGATTGTCCAAAATATTGTTATGGAGTACATGAGTGTAAATGACTTTTCCTTATAAATTTCCCAGTCTATGATATTCTGTTATAGCAACACAAAGTGGACTAAGACAATGTGGCTATCAGAAATTTTAAAATTAAATGTTGTTCACATTATATTTTTATTAGACAGTGCTAATCTAGACAGCACAGTAAGATGCAAGAAAATAACTAAAAGAGAGAAAAATCAGAAAGGAAAAAGCTATCACCATTTGTAAATGACAAGATTAAATAAAATGTCTATAAAATCTGTAGGGACACATTTAAAACTAGTAAAAGATCAGCAAGGTTTCTAGAAATACGATCAATATATAAAATTTGCATGCCCAGATGCCAGCAATAATGAACTATAAACTGTAATTTTTAAACTTATATATGTATGTGTATAATATATGTGTGTGTGTATATATATATAACATTTACAGCAGCAAAGAAAACTTCAGGATACTTATGAATAAATGTAACAAAAAATGTATAAGACCCTTATGATACAAATGACAAAACAAAAAGACATAAAATAACTAATAAGTATAGGGAGAAAGGCTGTGCTCATGGATAGGAGAACTCAAAATGACAAAGATGGCAGTCTTCTCCAAATTCATTCGTAAATAACTCAATTCTAATCAAAACCCCCAACAGGGATTTTCAGGACTCTAACAAGTTGATCCTAAAGTTCTTACGTAGAACAAGGGCAGAAAAAGAGCCAAGACCATTTGAAAGAGGAACACATGAGGGGATTTTCCCTACCATGCTTAATAGAAAGCTGTAGGAGCTAAGACAATGTGACATGGCACCAGAAGAAACTAATAGACCAAAGGAACAAAGTAGGGAGCCCAAAGCAGGGAAACAGAGCTACATATGCAAGGAAAATTGACATGTGACAGATTTTGCATTTAAAAAGTCATTAAAAATTAAGAAACAGAATAATTGCTACTGAGATGATTTACATAAAGTAAAACAAATTTAATCTCTATATAATGTCAAAGAAAAAACAATCTCTGCTAGATTTAAAAGTTACACGTAAATGCAAAATTTTTTAAATTTTAGAATAGGAGAATAGCTGTGTGACCTCAAGAACAGAAAGAACCTCCTGAAATACAAATACAAGTCACAAAGGAAAAGAACACTTGACTGTGGTAAAATGTTATCTCAATAAACCATGCCATACCCAAAGATAATGGCCACCAGAAGACTGAGAAATTGTTTATAACATGTCTAAACAAGATTAAGATTTTTAAGGTTAGTATCTCTTAAAAGTATTTTCACAAAACACAGCAACCCAGTAAAAAGCTGAGCAAAGGAGATGGATAGGCCAATCAGGGAGAAGCCCAAATGTCCAATACACTGCAAAGGAGCAGAACACAAATGAAACTAAGATCATTCACTGTTAGATTGGAAAAAACTCAAGTCTAATATTATCAACCATTTCACAAAAAGCGAGGTTGAAGAAACTGTGCAGCCACTTTGGAGAGCAATTTGGCACTACCTCACAAAGCTAAAAGTGCGTGCACCCAACAGACCAGCACATCCATCCTTCCACTAGGGACTGAGCTTCTAAATGACCAGTGTGATACAGAGAAAGAAACGCATTTTGTGTTGCAATGTCCTCCGGGTGCCCACGCACACACACAGGCGCACACACACAAATAAAACAGTCTAACAAAACTTTACTGCTTGCAATGTACTGTTATATATTCTATTTCATCTTTTTAAATGCTGTTTCCCACAAAATTGATTTTATAAACCCCTGATGTGAAGCAAGTTCTCCCACAGGGTCACAAAGGGAGGTGTGCCACCCATGGCAACGATGTCTGCAACAATAAAAAAGTGTAAACAATGTAAATTACCTCAACAGGAGAGGAGAGAAATCGGCTGTGGAATATTCATTTATTGTGGCGTCTACAGAGCTTTCAATGAGTAAATCAGAGCTTCAGGTAATGACACGAATACATCTCAAAAACAATCTTGTGCAGAGAAAAAAATATATATATATATACACATACACATACGTAATAAGATAACATCTTAATCAACTTTTAAAACACACCATGTATGGGCATTTACATATATAGTAAAAATGGAGAAATATGCCAGAGGGATGATAAACACAACATTTTCTGGTCTGACGCTACTCCTGAGGGGCAGGGGATAGAAGAGGGTGATGGAATCAAGGGAAAGCAATAGATGGGGATTTAAATCAGGGTTTAACAGTCCGGATGGGAGGGCCATGGGATTAGACTACCCCAGTCGGGGCTGTGTTATCTCTGACATAGGTTAAAATTCCCAGGACATAGTAATAATATATAGTAAACTGTTAGCCTTGATTATTGCTTTTGAATTCTCTATAAACAATGCACACACCCTACTATCTGCACCCAGGACAGAATATCCCCCATCTTGACATGCTGCAGACTAAAAACGGCAAAAAAAAGTTAAGCTGCATGGAGGTACATGTATTGGTTACATCTTTTTGGTGTGGTTAAAATATTAAATATTTAAATATATATGTATACACATACACACACACACACACACACACACACATCTCTTTCTGTGCATATGTGTGTTCTCCAAAGACCAGACATGCCAAGGTAAGATACTTCCAGAGCACAGTTACATGTAAGGTCTAAACAGATAGTCTGGCTAAACAGGTCTAAAGGTTTAAGGTCTAAACAGATAGTTTAGACATGTAAGGTCTAAACAGCACGCCATGGCTCACACCTGTAATCCCAGCACTTTGGGAGGTTGAGGTGGGCAGATCACCTGAGGTCAGGAGTTCCAGACCAGCCTGGTCCACATGGTGAAACCCCGTCTTTACTAAAAATACAAACATTAGCCAGGCATGGTGGTGGGCGCCTGTAATCCCAGCTACGCAGGAGGCTGAGGCTAGAGAATCTCTGGAACCTGGGAGGCAGAGGTTGCACTGAGCCGAGATTGTGCCACTGCACTCCAGCCTGGGTGACAGAGTGAGACTCTGTCTCAAAAACAAACAAACAACAATAACAACAAAACAAAGCAAACAAACAAAACAGTCTGGTGCCTGTGACTGGCTGGGGCCTGGGAGGACCCACGCCTCACCTGAGCAACAGCGGGAGCCAACCTTCCCTAAGGCTACATCTGACCAGCTCCCACCAAAGCCTGGTATTGGTTGGGCTCAGCTCCTGGGCAGCTCTGTGGGGTGATGCCTAAGCTTCTTTTCCTGCCTCAGCTTCTTTGTCTACCAAATGAGTATACCAATGCCACTAAAAGACCATTGGCCCCACCTGTACCACCCCCAAATCCTGGCCTTCACTGTTTGATGATCACTTTCCTTCCCTCAGAGAGATTGTCTTTTTTTCAGTTTGGTGTGTTGGTCAAAAACTAGTCAATTAATCAAAATAGTAATGTTTGCTCCAAAAATGATAAGGCTGCCTGGTCACAACTCTACCCAAATGTCGCACGCAAACAGCGGAAAACTAGCTGAACAGTGAGGACCCATGTGTGTTTAGCCCAGAGAACCTGGGGTGCAGAGCTCCTAAAATGCCACATGAGGAGTGCACCAGAAGGTCCTTCCTCATACATGACCTTTCAGCCTTGAAACCAGAACAACACCAGGATCATGCCTTGTGCATAATCCCCCACAGAAAGTTAGGGATGACTTGAATGACACAGTAGCCATCACTGCAGGGGACACAGGCATCTGAAACCGGATGCAAAAGAAATCCAGGAAAAGGTCTGTAAGCAAAGGGGTCTCGCAAGAACCCAGACCCCATCTCACAGCTCCTGATGATCACGATTAATTAAACAATCCTGGTGACTATTTTCTGAGTTTTTGATGCTCTCACGTCTGGGGCTCTGATGACTAGGGGAAGGCAGCCCCTCCCAAGGCTACCCGAGTGACAGCAAAGCACTCACCCAGGAGTGAGCCTTTTCCTGGGCAAACCAACTGATCCGGAGCCCATACTCCAAACCATCTCCTCTACCTGGCTTGTACACTCTGGGAGGCCAGATGCCTCTGCCCTAACACCCAGGGCCAGGTCTCAGACAAATAGCGATGGCCCCTATGCCCACAGACTGCTAGAATCATTCAAACCAGCCAACCCCAAGCTTCTGGCCCTGCCTTGCCAGCCCTTCCACAAAAACCAATGAAGCCTGCTTCCCATGCTCTCCCCTCGATCCCTCACTGACTGACCCTGATGCTTCCCCGAGTAGCTCTGCATGGTGTGGGATGCCCCCGCACTGGGAAGTGTGAGTACCAAGTCATCTTTTCAACTCTCCCCTGCTCTACTGGCCTCACCATACCTGAATCATGCTAAAACCTGCATTTGAAAACATTTTTGTACATTATGCGGAGGATGCTGAGCAAGATGATGTGGTGGGGGGGACTGAGCACCCCCAGAGCTGTGCAGCAGCATCACAGGTTACTGTGAAGCCAGACTGAGAGTTAGGCCAATGTGCTGTGAGCTCTGACTTCAGCTGAGCCAGACAAGCCAATGACAGACCCCCAGTAACAGACCTAGTAAACTAGGTGTTGCCTTGCAAGTTTAAGAACTGCACTAAGATGACTTTGAAGGCTTGTGGATTGGTGTCCAACTGAATTTTAAACCTTGGTTTGTGGGTTCTACTGAAAATAAATCTTAAGTTCAAATGCTGAATGTCCCTAAATGGCCTCCATGTTTCCTGCCAGTTAGCACGTTTGGGGAGCTAAAGGATGCTCCCAGCCCAGGAGTCTTGGCAGTTCTGTTGATGACCAGCAGCGTGGCAGGAGCTGACCTCCTGAGGTGGTGGGAGGTGGCTGTTGTGATGTTTGAACACCAAAGTCCACGGAGAGCCAAAATCTCTGTGGGTAGCTGCACATTTGAGGGGTCTGCTCATGCAAGGTTGGGGGACGAGGCTTCCAATCCTGACAGCCCTGCAAAGACAGCCTGATTCTCTGGGTGCTCTAGATGGCGAAACAAGTCTCAGTGCCTTGCCCAGGGTCACACAGCCAGGGCACAGAGATGTGAGAGGCATGCCCAGGCCTGCTGAGCTGGTTCCCAGAACTTGGTATAGATCCCATGTTCTGGCCCCACTGCAGACACTCACCCAGCTCAGGGAGGGAGCAGGCTGCCCTCTGCAGGGGGAATGTTCCTGGGGTTCACCGCCCTTAGGAACCCTCCCCAAATGCCAGGCCCCCAGCTACACTGCCTCTGGCCCTGAGAATCCCCAACAGGCAAACACCACCTCATAGGCCCTGGAGGTCTTAGGCACAAGCCGAGGAGGAAAGAAAAGGAGCTAGGGCAGGGAAAGGAAACGCAGGAGGGTGGACAGGAGAGAAAGGCAAGGCAAGGAGAAGAAAATGAAGGAGGCCTGGAGGTGGGCTCGGAGAGGACGAGTCCCAGAGCAATCCAGGCTGGTAAGAGGCCATGGGCAGCCATGCCCCTGGGCTCCAGGCCCCAAGTCTCCATGTCTGACCTGGTCCCTGAGCACACCCTAGCACACCCCATCCTTCAGGCAGGAGGGTCCTTTCCAGCTGTTCTCGGCCGGCACCCAGCTGAGGAAGGGTCTCAGAGAGGAAAGAGACCAGCAGAGCCCCTAAGCCACCTGCTGCTGCCCCGTGGAGGACCAGCCCTTCCCGGGCCTGCTGCCACCTAACAGCCCACCCGTGCTCCTGAAGACTCCACGGCCTGAGGCTCAGGGAATGAAGTGACCTGCCCATCACGCAGCCTGCAGGGCAAGAGCTACTCTCCAGCCCAGCTTTGTCTCTTCTCAAAGCAGAAAGTCACAGATTTTCTCATTGCCCAAACACACTCCAAAAGAGTCACAGCCAGCCTCTCACCCTGGGCAGAAGCAGCAGCCCCAAGGGGCCTGCGGCCTGCTCAGTCCTGGGCTGGGGTTGGGAGAGGGACAGACTGTTCCCTTACAAGGGCCCAAGTGTGCCTAGAGGGGAAGCAAGCGAGGTTTAGAGTTCTCCACCACACAGGCATGACTGACCAGTGCCCAGGCTCAGGCCGCATCAGGAAGGGGCACAGCCTGGGCCTCAGCCCCAGGCCCTGCTGCCCGGGTCAGCCTGGCTGCAGTGGCCCTGGTGCCACCCCCTGCCTTAGGCAGACTCTGCAACCCTTCCTAGCTCCTTTCTTCTCTCTGCCATCTCTCTAAAATTCTGGGTCTGTGGGGTAGGGTGAAGGGGTTCTGGGTACTTCATTTTCAGGACATTGACCCCAGGTCTCCTGGGTATAAGCCCTAGCACTTGGCAGGGGCAGCTGGGGTGCAAATTCAAGACCGACGAGCTCTTAAGATACAGAGACAAAGTGCTCAGTGGCCGGGGCTCTGACTCCTTGTGGGATCAGACGGTACACCCTGTGCCAGGTGGGCATGGACTGGGGCCCCAATCCACGCTGATTCCTCTCCACCAAGCAAGTACCATGCTATGTACCTGGTGTTTACTTTCGGTTGAACAAACAAACCAAGAACCCACTCACCCCCCCACCCCCCGCCCGCCACCTTGTGGTGCCCCATATGGGAAGCGATGGGTGGGCAGCAGACACAGCCTGGCGTAGGTAATCCCACTGGCACTCTAGCCCCCGAGACTAAGTGATAATCTTTGAGACAGCCCTGACACTACTGCCATTGATTTCATCCTTACTCCACGCCGGTACTTTGTGAGCAGGACCTCACTGAATCCTCACAACAACCTATGGACGAACGCAGACACAGGTCTGGAGAGTTGGGTGAATTGGTAAGAATCAGAACTGGTTTAAAGCCACGCTCCCAGCCACCAGACCAGGAGGCGCCTCCCTTCCTACATACTGGGACAATAACCTGCACCATCGGGGGCTGTGTGACAACGAGAGATAGCACACTAAGCTCTCTTCATAGACCCCAGAGCACTGACATTACTCTCAAAATGGAATCTACTATTTTACTGACTATCCCCAACCATAACAAGGAATAAAGTACTCTGAGCCTGGCTTTCATTTTCCTGGGTGTGAGCTGTCCTGCTTGTGACCTGTCACCTAGGAAAACACAGGTGCCCTCTGGCCTGGCATCAGCATCCCAGTGGACACTCTAGCTGCCCCTGGACAACCTGTCCCCACACTGTGAGCCCTGCAACCTCCAGGGAGGCCTGGTGCCCACAGCAGAGGACCCTGCACTGTGAGGGTTTTCTCTGGGAGGAGCACTTGCCAATTGCCAGGTTAGTAAAATTATCAAGCGCTGGACTGAATGCACCGGAATAACCTCAAGTCTTTCCAAGATGCCCTTAGTAGAAGGAGGGCCAGGCATCGGGACAGGGCCAGCCTCCCAGCTGGGAGCAACCTTGGTGTGCACAGACAGACAAGGAAAGTGAACAGAGAGACAAACATAGAGTATGACACAGAAAGAGAGAGAATGACAGAGAGAGAAAGAATGGCAGACAGAGAGAGAGAGAATGACAGAAACAGAGAGGAGAGACAGGCAGAGCTGAAACCGAGGACCAAGTGAGGGAAACAGAATGACAGGAAAACAAAGAGACCAAGCAGACAAAAAAAAAAAAAAAAAAACCGAGAGAGATACAGAGAGGCAGAGTGAAACCAGGACACAGAGACAGAAGAAGCAGAGACACAGAAAGATCCAGGACTGGGACTGAGTGAGGGAAACAGAATGAGAGAGAAGACAGGGACAGACAGACAGACAAAGAAACAGGGAGAGAGACAGTGACAAACTCAGAGAAGAACAGGGAGAACCAGAAAAAGGAGGCAGAGACAGCCACCCAGAAAACAGAGGGAATGTGGTGGGGACCGGGACAGCAGGGAGCTGAGTCTCACAGGTCCAGCCATGAGGTTCTGGGAAGGGCACTTCCCCAGCCACCTGCACATTCTCCAGAGGGCTCACACTCCCTGCCCTCCCCTGCCCTGCCGGAGCCCCAACAGATAGGCCCCTCTCCCTGCTCTGCCCTGAGCTCAGGCAGCCCAAGAGGCTGTTGTTTGGGGAACACATTACCAGCATGTGCTGCCCTTCCCATGGATGGACATGGGGTCTGGTGGGCATCCGTGTATGTCTGCGTGTGTCTGTGCCCACTTCTCCGTACACACCAGCAGGTGCATGAACACAAACCCACACGCACGCAGGTTTGGCAAGCATGCTGCCCCGGCAGGGCCAACCTCCTCCTCTATTCCCCCTGTGCCCTAGACTGAGGGCCCCTATTTGCCAGGCACTATGCCCACAGGGCTAGGGCACAGCCAGAATGCAGGGGGCACAGTGAGACCCTCTGAGGGTGGAGAGAGCTAGGCCAAGGCCACTTAAACAAACAGGAGGGCAAGGAGGGGCTCAAGACACCACCCGGTGATGGCACTGCACGGTGCAGGTGGCTGCACCAGGAGCCTGCCCAGCGCTCATCCCCCAGGGATGGCAGGTACTCAGACTGAGGGGCAGAGCGGGTGCAGGGTCTTGTGGCCGGTTAGAAAGACCACCTCCACCAGACTCCCATTCACTCAACAGCACACTCTGACCCCCAAGCCTGCCACAATTTTCATCCAAGGCACTTCTGCTCAAAAGCCACCTCCTCTAAGCAAACTTTACACATACATGTGCATATATACACACACACACACGCAGGCACACCTGCCCTTACCAAAACATGCATTCCCTCCCCTCTGAATGCCCAGCACAGTGCTGACTCAAAGAGACCAGAACTTGCTTGTAGAATTTACATGAACTCAGCCCTGTACTTCCCTCTGAGTGCCCCCAGCCCTGAGAACTCCCTCCATGAACTGGGGAAGGTGCCCCATGAGGGAATGGGTCCTGGCCAGGAAGCAGGATCTCAAGGCCCGCACAGCCCCTCCTGCAGCCACCCTGGTGGACAGAGTCCCCTTCTCCCAGGCCCGGGCCCACAGCTCCAGCCAAGACAGCATTTGGAGAAGGGATGGGACACCAGCATTACGGATTGGTAATAATAATGACAATATCAGCCAACTCTGATGACAACCTCCTGGGAAACAGCTGTTAGGCCCAGCCTTATTTATTCCTCAGATGTACCCTATGAGGTCAACTCTTCATTATCACCATCTATAGATAGGAAGCTGAGGCCGGGGGAACTCCTACTTGCCGAATGTCACACAACTGGTGAGTGGCTGGGCTGGGGCTCAGCCCTAGCACTGTCCAACTCCTGGGCCTGAGATCTTAATCACGACACTACCTTTGAGCTAAGTCAGCCTCAGAAAGCCATTAACCGTGGTCAGAAACTTAAGACACTCACAATGTGCCCACTCTGTAAATGATGTGGAAAGAGATCGACTACGGAAGTACTAACACACTCTGAGGCGTACTGCCCGTGGGGCTCCGTGTCCCTGTGTATCTGTGACTGGGTGACTGCAGGCATTTGCACGTGAACGTGTGCATGTGTGTGTAAGTGTATGAAGGGTGCGTGTGGGTGTTGGGTGTGCACGTGGTGACGGTGTGTGAGACAAGGAGTGCGTACAAGGGTGCATGTGTGTGGCTGTCCTCGCGTGAGTGCGTGCATGCATGCGTACTGTGGCTGTCCTTGCGTGAGTGCGTGCATGTACGCGTACATGTGTGTGACTGTGAGCATGTGGTGTGTGAGTACGGGTAACAGCATGTCATTGTGGGTGACAGAGTGTGTCAGTGGGCAGAAGCAAATGCTGTGTGCTTCTTCCAAGAGCCCTGGGCCCAGCTTCAGCGTGGTGGGGCAGGGAGGACCTATCAGAGAAATTGGGAGGAATAGTGGCTGTGGATGATTTTTTTTTTTTTTTTTTTTTTTGGAGCTGGAAGTCACGGCCTCAGCAGAGAATCCATTTTAGTAACAAGAGAAATGGAATGACGTGGCAAATTACAGTGTCTGACCAAATAAATTATTCCTTTCATTTTACCGTTTTGTTTGGAGGAGAGCTTTAAACCTCATCCTCAAGCATATTCAGCAAGTGCTTACTGAGCGGATTTGGCTGTAATTAATATGAATTTAACTTTCTTTTCTTTCCCAAGGCACTGAACTGGAGGAGAAACGGGGCAGGGCAGATTCCTCCGAGCTGTGGGTTGGGTGAAGGTTTAATAGCTTCACAGACCTATGCAAGCTGCAAGGGCAAAAGGGAGAGGAAAAATATAAAACCTTTAATTGCTACTTCCCAAAATAACCTCAGTCCGCCTGTAATAAGCTTATGCTGGATTTTGATTCTTTTCACAGAGGAGAAAAAAATCAGATTTAAATTTCTAAAACCAACATATTTTCCACAGGTTCCACGCTCAGCGTCTCCTCTGGGGTTGAGAGCTCGAACGTCCTAGGAGTCTCCGGGCAGGGGCTCAGACAAGAGGCTGGCCTCACAGGGGCTTTCTCTGGTGAGAGCGGGGGCAGAACTAATGAACATTTCCTCAGAAAAGCCCCTTGGCCCAGGGACCTTGGCCCAGCAAGCTGCTCTTATGCATAAAGAGTGCGCTGAACCGGGGGTGATGTGCTGGTCATCGATGGTGGTGGAACCAGGGGGACCCAAGGTTCATGGAAGCTTTAGAAGTCCATAGGTGTTTAGACCTGCTCCCCAGGCTCTCTTGAAGAATTTCATTTTCTAAACTTGCAGGAAAATATATAAAACATAAAATTTACCATTTTCATGACTTTTAAGTGTACTATTCAAAGGCATTGAGTACATTCACGCTGTTCCGCAACCATCACGACTATCCATCTCCAGAGCTTTTACATCTCCCAAATTGAAATTCTGCACCCATTCAACACGAACTCGTCACTTCTTCCTCCCTCCAGCCCCTGGCAACCACAACTCTACTTTCTGTCTCTATGATTCTGATGACTCTAGGGACCGCGTATAAGTGGAAGAAAACAGTGTATGTCCTTTTGTGACTGACTTATTTCACTTAGCATAATGTCCTCAAGGTTCATCTGTGTTACGTCCGAATTTCCTTCCTTTTAAAGGCTGAGCAACAGCCCTTTGTATCACGCACCACATTTTGTTTATTTATTCATCCATCAGTGGCCACTTGAGTTGCTTCCACTTTTTGGCTAATGTGAATAAGGCTGCTATGAACATGGGTATGCAAATCTCTCTTCAAGACCCCACCTTCAACTTTTTTGAGTCTAAATCCAAAAGTAGAATTGCTGGATTGTAAGGTAATTCTGTTTCATTTTTCAAGGAACTGTCATACTGTCTTCCAACGTGGCTGCACAATTTCGCCTTCCCACCAGCAGTGCACAAGAAGGCCAACTTCTCCACATCCTCGACAGCACCTGTTCTATTTTCTAAGTGTTTTTCCTAGTAGTAGCTATCCTATTCACACGGTGGGTATGAATCCCCACCGACTCTTCAGCACCCGCTCACAGGCAGAGGCATTACTTACAGAGGCCGGGCTCACCACTTAGCAAGAAGCCTATCAGCAGACACTCGGGTTTGGCTGTGTCAACTCCACTGTCCTGAAAGAAGACAGCTACAGGCCTGGGCCACGTAGTCATAGGTTTGTGTTTCTGGGCTGGCTCTGAGGGAAGCCTAGAGGTCCCTGAAGCACTCATCTGGTCATGGATTTAGTCAACAAACCACTGGCACTGGCAGTGCCAGGCCCTGTTCTAGGAGCTGGGGACACAGCGGTCCCTCATGGACCCATGGGAGTCACCACACAGTGAAGGCGAAATGGTGGGAGTCCCACTTGTCCTGGGAGCCACCACTGGTTATGCGTGGATGGGGTGTGGGGAGATGTGAGGCTGGGAAGTCACGATGGAGAAATGTGCCAGCATTTGAAGGGGAGACAGAGGAAGGGGGAGCCGGGCAGGCTGCCCAGGTGGATCTGAAACAGGCTCTGAGCTGTCACTGGGGACCACAGGTACAGAGAGACTGAACTGCCTGCTTCTCAAATTATTCCCAAAAGGCCTGGGGCCAAGAGGCCATGGATTTTGGAATCCCATGGGCCTGGGTCCAAAGCCACTTCCCCAACCTGTGTGACACAGAGCACATGCTCTCTTTGAAACTTAGGTCCCTGATCTGTAAAACGGGAAGGCAGGGAATCCCATCTTTTGCCAAGATTAGACACCAAAGACCATACATGAGATAAAAATCTCTATCACTCCAAAGCACCTCTGCCTACCTCCAGCATGCTCCCACACGGAGGGGAGCCCACTTCCTCCAAAGTGCAGTCCAGCGGTCTCCTCTGTGTGGAGACGCACGCTGCCTCCCAAATCGAACAGCAGCAGAGGGAGGGGGCTGGCTGGGTTCTGGGCCTGTGCATGAGAACTGTGTACGTAAACATCAGAAGCTGAATAAAAACTCCAGCTCTGGAGCTTGCAGTACAGGAGGCACAAGTGAATGTAAACAGACAGGACAGCAGACCCTCACGCCCAACCTGGCTCTGGCACATTCAGACTGGGACAAGGGCACCACTTGAGCTGCATGCACTCAGCCCGGCTCTTTCTCAGCTTCTCCCCTCTCTCCTTTTCTCCTCCATGCTGAACTTGCTAAGTCGGGTGCATGCAGATGCATGCCAGCCACAGCTCCCTCCCACCCCACCCAGCCGGGTTGGAAGCATCGCAGCTGTCTCTGGACAGAGCCTGGCCACGGCCCAATGCTCTGCTCTGTCATAACAAAGGCGGCCGTCACCAGGCAGCCTCCCATCATGCCCAGCAGCTAGGGCCTGTGGTGTTCTCACCCAGCATCCTATCCCTCCCTGGGACACTGCTGGGCCACAGCTGGAGTGCAAAGCTCTGAGCAGCCAAGCCTTGTGCAGGGCCAACTGTGAACCAGCAGCCACATGAAGGAGCGCTCCTGTGATCCCTGGCCAGATTATCCAAACATCTCCTGGCCTTGGGCTCAGCCCTGGGGGCAGGGGTAAGACTTGTCAGAAGACACCCACAGGGATCTGATGTCTGCAGGAAGCACCAGGAGGGGGACATGGAGAGAGGGCTGTCATCAAAGCAGGCTTCCTGGAGGGAGTAGGCAAAGGACAGGCATCTGGGCAGAAGGAGCTACACAGCCAGGTGCACGCTCACAGCCAGGTGCACACTCACAGTCCGGTGCACGCTCACAGCCAGGTGCACACTCACAGCCAGGTGCACACTCACAGCCAGGTGCACGCTCACAGTCCGGTGCACACTCACAGTCCGGTGCACGCTCACAGTCCGGTGCACGCTCACAGCCAGGTGCACGCTCACAGTCCGGTGCACACTCACAGCCAGGTGCACACTCACAGCCAGGTGCACTCACAGCTAGGCACACACAGTCCAGCATACACTCACATCTAGGTGCACACTCACATCTAGGTGCACACTCACAGCCAGGTGCACATTCACAGCCAAGCATGCACTCACAGCCAAGCACGCACTCACAGCCAGGTGAGGCCGTTTTAATGTGGGGGCAGTGAGTGGCTACACAGGTGGACAGGGCCAGGCCTTCCTTGGGGTTTATGTATTTGTAAAACCTGAGTGATAAATGGGCTCCTTAAAGAGGAACTATATTCTTTCAGACTCTAAGTACTTGCTTCAATTCTCCCAAAACTCCCAAATCTTGGCAGTGCCAATGGCTGTGAGAAATATCATGGGGGCTGGGCACAATGGCTCACACCTGTAATCCCAGCACTTTGGGAGGGGGACCACTTGGGTCAGGAGTTCAAGACCAGCCTGGGTAACATGTCGAAACCCTGTCTCTATAAAAAATACAAAAATAAGCCGGGTGTGATGGCAGGCACCTGTAGTCCCAGCTACTTGGGAGGGTGAGGTGGGAGGATCGCTTGAGCCCGGGTGGTCGAGACTACAGTGGGCCATGATCGTGTCACTGCACTCCAGCCTGAGCAACTGAGCAATAACCTGTCTCAAGACAAAACAACAACAAAGAAATGCCATGGGGACATCCTTGGTCAGGTGTGTCACTGACAAGGGAGTTCAGGTCCTGATGTGCCACTTGGTTGGAACATCAGGCTGTGGGAACAGCTTATCTCAGAGCAAGGCCCCCAGGGCAGGCTTACATCTTCAAAGACCAGCTGTGTCATTTGGGGTACGTGACTTGCCCTCTCCGACCTCCTCAGAGTCAGTCTGACAGGTGCTAGTATAGACCCGAAGGGGGCCCAAAGGGGTTTACAGCCAGAGATGGAGGAAGGGGCAGTGGCTAACGACGAGTACCTGGAGGGAGGACACTCTGGAGACGCGGTTCTGCCATCTCTGAGCCCTAGCGCTCATGAACATAGGAGCCAAAGCTCAGAGGGTGGACCTGAGGACAACCAGCTTCCCGGGGTGGCGAGGGACAATCACCTGTGTCAGGGTGGGGGCCCACACCCCTGTAAGGGGGAAGGGTGCTGCTAGAGCCCCACTCCACACAGTCCCCCACCTAAGGGGCAAACTGGTAACAGCCAAGGTCGACACAGCGAGTACATTTTTTGCTGCCTCCCTCTTCCTCTCTATTCCCCTAGTCACCTTTCCCATTGGACAGTCCTCCACTCAGCCTTCATGGGGTCTTTATCTCCTCCACCAGCTACTTGATGTGGGGTAAGTGACTTAGCTTCTCCCAACCCAGGTTCCACCGGTGCTATAGCTGCTATACTGCCTCCCACTGCTACAAAGTCATCCCAATGGAATCCACCCAAGATATGAACATATACATCTCCAGAGCAGACAAATCAGAAAAGCCTGTTTTTTTCCTTTGTTAAATAAAGCTAATTCACCATAGAATTCCATTAATTAATGAACTGCCTTTATGCCCATAAAATATGAGTAATTTTGGTCCATGCATGGTTTTACAGAAATAGGGCAAATTACACAGTGACGTGGAATGGCAGGGCCACCAGGAATGTGAACCCTTTTGTGGGTGCAGAAAGGAAACCCCTCCCTTGGCCTGCACGGCACTGCGCCTTCACCCAGGCCTAGCGGAATCCCACAGGGTTTCACTTCCGCACATGCCACAAGCTCCCAGGGAATGGCTCCATCGGCCCAGAGACATCCCCAGGACTCCACCCTTACGCCCAGCTCTCCTCTGCACAGCCCGCAGCCAGGAGATCTTCCCATAAGAGAATCAGGGGAGCATTCCGACCCCGGCCTTCCAATGCCAGGCATTCCGTAGACGTCCCCAGGCGACCTGCTTCTGTGTGCACCCCACCTCCCACAGCAAAACTGCTACAAGAGGGCAGATCAGAAAGAATGTCACGTTACACACTCATCCTCTCCCACCAGCAGCTCTAGCCCAAATGCTGCGTGGTGCTAAAGCACACTTCAGCGTGTACTGGGCGAGAGATGTCCCTCCCTGCCTCCTCCACCCTGCCCAGAGACTGGAACCTGCACCCAGAAACGTGGGTTTACTTAATGATGGGGGGATTTCTCCCCCAGCCCCACACACAACTCCAGTCCCTTCCCCCACCGTATGGCTAAATTTATAGATTTGGGATTGCAGTAAATTATAATGTAATTATATCACGCCGGAGCAGCTTCCCACGGCAGAAATTAAAAAGCAATTCAGGTAAATGATCTTTAGCTACAGTGGAGCGTCCCTGCAGAATTCATTAAGTCCAGGGACCAAACGGCATACCAAAGACGGTGTGCGGCCGCTGCATGTCAAACACAGCCTCGCCTGGGAAACACACAGCCGGGTGGCGGGGGTGCGGGGAGCAGGAGCAGGTTTCCTGTTGGGATGTCCTTCATTCACCTCTCACATCCGCCTCTGTGCACACCTGTCCAGGCATCTCCTCCAATACCCCCTCAGCCTCCCAGTCCTAGAACACCCCTGGGAGATGCCCCTTGGAGAAGGAAACTCAAGGTTGCCCGAGGAAGAGCTAGGGTAAGGAGAAGAAGATGGGTTCAGAGTGTACTGAAAATAAAATCAAGTGGGCAATTTGCCATTTGGGTTGCATTCGTACCATTTCCTCTGAAGCTCTGAATTTCAAAAGCCCAGGGAGTTATTTTTGTGTGTTTTGTTGTTGTTGTATTTTAACGTCCTTAATTGAACCTTCCATTGGAAGGGTAGTATTGCACGGAAAGAAAGAACTGGAAAGAAACAGACTAACATGTGAGTGAGGGTCATCCTTGGGAGGTGGAATCAGGGAAGAACATGATGAGATGTTCACTAGGCTTTTCCATAGTCCTCACATTTTTAATCACTTTAATAATCAGAAAAACAGTGAACAGGTGATTTGCAGAGGCATTTCCTTTTGCTGTCCTTGTGATCTTCAGGCACATGCAGAGGGGTGGAATGGGAGCAGCACCCATCTCTCTTGGTATTAATTGTGTCAAGTTCACACAAGGACCCTGTGAGGGTCAGGATTCAGCGGATACAAAGGTTCTGGAGCCTCAGAGCCCACCGGACTGTTGCCTAACACGCTTCTGAAAAGGTCATTTTGTCCCTGTCCCTTGAGCTGCACCCACTGTGCAGGGCACTATGCCCATAGCACAGTGCCGGGTCCAGGGACCACGAGGAGGCTGCTCTAACTCCAGAAACACTTGGTTGAGTTTGTCACCTGCCAGGCACTGTTCAGTGCTTCGCTGATTCCCTGTGACAATCCTTGCACCTGAAAGGATGTTGCACAGACAAGAACTCCAAGGCCACAAGAGCTCATGGCCTTGCTCTAGGTCTCGTCCAGCTGTCACCGGCAGAGCAGGAACATGAACTCAGCCCACTGCCCAATCTTAGCCACCACAGCCTCATCTCCATGTCAGAGGTGTGGAACACAGCAAAGGCCAGTTGACAAGCAGCGTCGTGGCTTCCCCAATGCCACTTTCTCCTGGCCCCCGTAGAGGCAAAGGCAAATAGGAACACATACTGGGGGCCTCGGGTGGCAGCCCAGCCCAGGGGAAAGGAGGCTCGGTGTGACCCACCCTACTGCCATCCAGCTGGGCGGCCCTAGTAAAGAGCCTTGGCATCCCCATCTGTAAAATGGGGTTGCACCTGCCTCTGGGGGTCGCAACACAGGCTTAGGCAACCTCGTAAAGCACTGGCTGGGGCAAAAGGGAAAAGAGGGTCTTTCTGAGTCAATGTAACAGTCCCCAAGTCAGCCTCCTATGCACAGGCACCTCCCCTCTGTTTACTAGAAAGACGAGAGGGTGAGGAAGGGCAGTGGACCAGGCTTACTGGGCACCAGGTGTCCCACTGAGAGTGCAGGTCCCCTCCCCAGGGCCCACCAGGTTCTCTCTTCCTCATCCTCACATCTGATGAGGCTAGGCCAGGAGCTGGTTGATAAGCCCATCTGAGGATGGGACAGTCTCGGCCAGAACAAGACCAAACTCCCTCCCCAGTGCTGAGCTCCCCTTCTCTGTCGCCCATAAATGTCCGCCAGATCTGCTATTTCTTTCACAGTAGAAGTTCACCCAACGTTCTGCTCAGCTGAGCCACGGGCCCATCCCTAATTTGGACATATTTCTCCCAACATGCAGTCAAATAGGAAAACAGATCACACACCAGGCCTTTGCTTGTCCTAGTAAACTCTATCCCTGAAGCCTAGGAGCCAAGAACCCCCCTGGCGCATCTGCACCTTTGCAACCCAAGAGAACGTCCCCCGCACAGAGGCCCCAGGAAACACTGTCCCGATCAGGTCCTGGTGGCTGTGAGCTCGGCCGCCCACGCCAAGACAGGCTGCCGGTCAGGGAGCAGCAGATCATCCCAGGCTTAGTGTTCTGGGCCCTGAAAACACTTTTTGCATTTCCTCGAGGAGGGGGGCGGGTCGGCCTTGGCAAGGCATCTGAAACCACGGGGAGGCCACACACTAGTTACTGAGTCGGCACATGGCAAGCCCTTCGAAACGCCTCCTGGTCACGGACAGATGAGAAAACATGTTCTTAAGCCACCTCAGCAAACTGCTCCTCTGGTCACTCAAGACTGCACCCCGAGTGGCACAGAGCACCCCTGGAAGCTGCAGGGTGGGCCATGTCTGCCTGCTCTGTGGCCACTGGAACACTTGAGTGTTTGTTGAAAGAAGTCAGTCCCCTTCCCACTAGAAAAAAAAGCTACCCTCTCCGGCACTCACTCTTTCCTTCTCCACTGAAGTTTTTGCCACAGCAGAAGGCTAACTCTCACAAAGAGAAGAAACGCACAGACACACAGGGTGTGCACGCACATCCACACGCCGGCATGAGCAGCGGCCGTCCTCGCAGGGTATCTGGAGCCCACACAGGCACAGCCAGCCTACCTGGGGGGGGGGGGGGCAGGGTCCCAGGCCAGGAGCCCACCCCCGGAGTGCCTCAAGGCAGCTCTCCGCCTCTTCCTGCCACCAGCTTCTTTGCCGCCAGCATCAGCCTCTGACGTTACTGCCTGGAGAGGGGGGAACTAATGCTCACCAGCTGGCTTGGTGATTTAACCCTCTCGGCTTCCAGGGAACTCCGGCATCCAACCAGATGAAAGTGCACAGTCCCCCTAACAGGGGCCCCTGAGCAAATACGAGGGCGACAGCTGAGAGTTTACAGTCAGCAAGAAAGCACAGCCTGGGATGCCTGAGAGGGGGAGAAATTGGCCCCCAAACCCACCTTCGCTCCACTGTCCAGATTTTAAGGGAGCCAGAGAGAACTATATTAGCTAAGAGAAAACCAGACAGAAGGCAAAAGGGACCAGCCTGGACCTTTCCTTCACTCGCCTTCATCAGCCTCAGTCTTTCTAGGGGTGGATGCCTCAGTAGATGCTGCTGGAGGTTTCCTCCAGCAAAGCAGCCAACCGTCCCCAGGTTCCCCTGGCCTTGGCTGCTGCCCGTCCTGCTGCCTGTGCTCATATTCTGTTCTCTGGGCCCCGCTTTTCTGCCTAGTGAACCCCTATTCATCCCTCAAGACCCCGCTCAGGCTGGGTCTTGCCTCCTCCAAGAAGTCTTCCCTCCTCTCTTCCCCCAGAAGCAGGACAAAGTGTCTGGAAATGACTTCTCTTGGAGTCGCTACCACACTAAGATGCTGTCCCTGCACTGATCAATCCTTCTTCTCAGCTAGTGAGCTCCCTGGGGGCTTGGCCAGTGGGGTATTTGCCCCAGCACAAGGGACTGGCACAGTAACTGGTAAATGACTGCAAGTAGATGAATAAACTGCCTGTGGCAAAGTCCTTCATATTTCCAATTCTTGAGAACAAGGCTCGGGTTGTAGAAGTCTCCGTGCCTGCCACTGGCTTTCAGCTGCTAAAGGAGGAATGGCAAAGGAAGATAAAAAGGAGGGTGGACAGAAAATACAAAAACCGGTGGGGCGCAGTGGCTCACGCCTGCAATCCCAGCACTTTGGGAGGCTGAGGCGGGCAGATCACCTGAGATGAGGAGTTCGAGACCAGCCTGGCCAACATGGCAAAACCCCATCTCTACTAAAAATATAAAAAATAGCCAGGCATGGTGGCAGATGCCTGTCATCTCAGCTACTCGGGAGGCTGAGGCAGGAAAATTGCTTGAATCTGGGAGGCAGAAGTTGCAGTGAACCGAGATCGTACCACTGCACTCCAGCCTGGACAACAGAGCGACTCCATCTCAAAAAAAAAAAAAAAAAAATCTCTATTAGTGGCTCTCTGTCACTCTGAATATCTATTATCAGTACTTTTAAAGTGCAGCACAAACTTCACCCATCTGGAGGTCCCTTACCGCTAAAAGGCAACTCTGCCAGCTGCAGCCAGGAACCCAACAAGAGCCAAGAAGCCCCTGAGCCCCCAAACCTACACCTCGGAGGCTTTGCACTAAGTGTATATGATAAAAGAGCCCCCTAGGCCCTTATTCAGTGCCTCTGGATTCTTGGTTTAGAAGCGATTCTAACAAAATGGTATATTTCCCAGCACGTAACCTAGAAGTATCAGTAAAAGAGGGCGGGGGGCTGTGGCCACTTCAGATAAGCAGGTTATCAGCATAAGGTGGGGGAGGCTCAGAAGGACTCAAGTTCAAATCCTGGCTCAAACCACTTCCTAGCCGGGTGGCCCTGGCAACAGGCTAACCAGTAGGCCTTTCATAAACATCTAAATGCTTTTTGAATGAAACAGAATTGACTACTGAACTTGGCCTTGAAGGAACCTTGGGATTTGGCAGGGCAGAGGGCCTGGAGGGAGACACTGGGGGACTGGAGGGTCCCTGGAGAGACATGCCTGGGGTCCAGACTCACTGGGAAGATTCTCAAGACTCAGGAGTGATTCGTGTTGGGGTGTGGGGTTGGATGGGGGGAGGGAGAGACACACCCTTGCTTCCTCCCTGTGGTGCCCGGCGCCTTCTCGTGGTAAGGACTTAGCCAATGCCAATGCCTGGCCCAGTTCAGCCTTGTCTGGTTCAGTCCTTCCTGGCTCTTGGCTTTGTCTGCACTAAATGCACCCAGACTAGGCCAGCCAGTTGAAAGGGTCAGTGCACACCATTTACCTCTGTCTCAGGCCACTGGCACGTCCGCACTCCTTCCCAGGGGCTGAGTAGAGAGGCAGATGCTATTTTCTTCTTGGACGTTTCTTCTTGGATGGCAAACAAGAGCCCTAAATGTACCCACTGGCTGTCCTGGTGTCAGACTTCACTCTCCACACCCCTGCCCCACAGGCTTGGAACAGGCACTGCCACCCCTCGGGGATGAACGCTGGGCTCCGTGGAGCTCTCCAGCTCCTTCCACCACCTCTCTGCAAGGCCCCAGGGTTCAGGCAGCTGTGACCTCAGCCAGATGCAGGCACGGGGCCACAGGGCCCTTGAACCAAGAGCAGGGTGCCTGGAAAAGCACGGGAAAGAGTGGAGCACAGGGTTTAGAAACAGGATCCCATCAAATCCCATGTGAGGCCCTGGGCAAGCCAGGGGACCCTGCCGGGCCTCATGTGTAATGGCAGGACATGGAGGCCGCAGGAAGCTGTTATCAGAAGGTTCCGTGGGGATACATCCCCTCAGCCTTGCCACATGGTTCTCAGGCTGGCTGGGTCTCTTAAGTTTGTTCCATACAAGCGAGTGGGTGAGGATGCTGTGCCCGCAAAGGAGCCTGGAGCAGGGCCAGGTGATGTGGGATGGGTGGGGAGGGAGCACTGTGCACACAGCCTGGGACATCCAGCACCAGGCAGGCCACTGGATGAGCAGATGGAGCTGATGAGACGGATATAGGGGTCCTGGGCAGAGACAGCTGAGCAGGTCTCACTGCCCAGGTGCCCCTGTGATGAGTTTCCAGTGAGAAGAGAAGAGTACACAGGACAAAGCCTGGGACCTTCCACTGAGGGAAAAGGGGCAGGCAGAACACAAGGGGAGCTTAGAAGCCACGGAAGGAAAGGGCTGAGGCAGAGTGGTGAAGAGACTGTAAGAGGAGGAGGCAGGAGGACCCCCGATGGTCCACAGCGAGCCCATCAGCGGGCCCAATGGGGTGAAGTGAGGGGCCTCTCATGATGGGCATGTGATGGGAGGGGTGACAGGTAGGCAGTGAGCACGGCCTGCTCCTTCAGGGCACAAGCACAGCCAGACTGTGGGACTGGGAGCTCGGGGAGAGACCCCATGGAGGCGGTGGGGATGGCTTCAAACCGAAGCCACTTAGCCAGGCTGACACTGCACTTCCCTGTGTGGTTCTGGGTGAGGGCTGGCCACAGCAGAAATCTATGTGGGATTAGGAGGAAGGACAGCATAGAGCAGCAGTCCTCTCAAGAGATGGGCAAAGTCACATTTTCATAATAATCCTAAAACCTCATTTGTCTTCCTCGCTCATTGTCTCCATGTTTTCCACTATAGCTTTGGAAGATCCAGACAACTCTGTGAGCTTCCAATTCTGAATGACCGATGCACAGTCACACAAAATAATGCATGGGTAAAATAATATCCATTCAAAGTGCGAGACAGACCCATGGATCTTAACCAACAGTACGGAAAGGTCTTTGATTTGTTTCAGATTCCATGATGTGTTTTGGTGCAGCACCAAAGAATATCCAAATTAGGTGAAAAGGCTTTTAAAATACCCTTCTCTTTTCTATATCTAGATCCGCGTTAGGCTGGATTTCCTTTATATATTTTAACCAAAACAACGTAGTGCAACAGACTCAATGCAGAAGTAGACATGAGAATCCAGCTGCCTTCCATTAAGACAGAAATTAAGGATATTTGCAGAAGTGTACTCCTACTCTTCTTACTATTTTTTTAATTTTGGAAAAGTTCTTTTCATAAAAATAATAGTTGTATCATTGTTATTTTCAAATGAATTTGAAGACAAAATATTTTAAATAGTTCTCATTATTTTAAGTTTCAAATAAGGTAAATATCAATAGATATAACCCACATTAAAAAAGCTCTTTGGGGCCAGGCACAGCGGCTTACGCCTGTAATCCTAGCACTTTGGGAGGCCTAGATGGGCGGATCACTTGAGGTCAGGAGTTTGAGACCAGCCTGGTCAACATGGCGAAATCCTGTCTCTACAAAAATACAAAAATTAGCCGGGCAAGATGGCGGGCACCTGTAATCCCAGCTACTCAGGAGGCTGAGGCAGGAGAATTGCTTGAATACGGGAGGCGAAGGTTGCAGTGAGCCAAGATCACACCACTGCACTGCACTCCAGCCTGGGTGACACAGTGAGACTCAGTTTCATTAAAAAAAAGTTCTTTGGGGTCCTCAGTAATTTCTAAGTGTACAGGGATCCATGGACCAAAAGGTTTGGAACTGCTAGTGTAGGATCCCAGAGGCTCCCTCAGTCCCCAGACGTCATCACCGATCTGTGGGGCAAAGAGAGTTGGAGCCAGCTCTTTCTCCCGTAGAGCCAGGAGTGGATACAGTTCCAACGGGGAGGCTTAAGCAACCCCCCTCCAACCCCATGTGCATCCACCTATCTGTCATGAAGCTGGAAGCACAGGAAGGCAGACGTGAGCTCTAACCGTCCTGGTGGGTCCCAGCTTGTCCTTGCTCTCCCCCACGTCACACCTAACACCCCCTCGGATTGCCAGTGCCACTGACCTACAGCGACTTCAGCCCAGCACGAGATGCAGAGACCACGGCTTTGCAGAGATATCACTGCTCCCATGACTTGGCAGGAGTTGATCCTATCATCACCCTGGTTCCAAGTCTCTCACGGTGATTCTACTCCACTGATCGGACTGTAACTGGTATGGGGTGGGCATTTGGGTAGCCCTCCCAGGGGAAGAAAAGCAGGGGAAGGTGCTCTGGAAGCGGGGAGCACTGTCAGAGGTGCACAGACACAAGGGCCAGAGAGGTGGGCCAGGGCGCATGTGAACACAGAGCTCAGGCTCAATCCCGTGGTACCTGGGAGCCACAGCAAGACGGCTGAGCCACACACAGGGCAGCACAGTCCCTCTATCGGTGGAGGGAGGGGGCTGGCGGGGCAGGCAATGCTGTCTGCATGGTAGCAAGTCAGGTTTTACTCTCACTTCCGCCCCCAACGTTTTGGACAGAGTCGTCCGCCGCCCACAGGTGATTTGCAGCTTCTGTTACAGATGGGTTGCAGCGCCATAAAGGCTGAGGTGCTTTCTCTCCCCAGCTTCATTGTGTTTTTTTATGAGTAAACATTTCCCGATAAAGACTTACTGTCTGCAGAAACCCCTTTATACCCCAAAGGTAAGGGTTTAAGTGGCCTGAAAACTGTCGTTACTTATCTTTACAGCGATGGCGAGAGCCTGCTCAATGGCAGAGACTTCTATTTCACTGTATATATTTTCACTGACTGGTTATAGATCAGGCTCGTCCCTGGGGCTCCGGGTCTGGGGTCTCCTCCATTCTAAAAGGCCTAGCTGGGAGAACCATCGCCCTCTCCCTGTCTCAGGCCCCTGGACGCTGGCATCGACAGGACAGGACAGGACACTGGCCCTTGTCTCTGAGGATACACACAGGGGATCTCCAGGACCATCACCCCCGTTTCTGACCTCATCCTCCAAGAGGCAGTCTCCGTCCTGCCCTCTACCCCAATGGTCCCGAAGCTTTTTGGCACTGGGGACCAGTTTCATGGAAGACAATTTTTCCAGGGACCAATGCGTGGGGCAGGAATCCCAAAACGGTTCCACCTCAGGTCATCAGGCATGAGATTCTCATAAGGAACACACAACCTAGATCCCTCACATGCGCAGTTCACCATAGGGTTCTTGCTCCTGTGAGAACCTAATGCCGCTGCTGATCTGCCAGGAGGTACAGCTCAGGTGGTAATGCTCATGCCTGCTGCTCACCTCCCGCTGTGCGGCCTGGTTCATAACAGAGCGTGGGCTGGTACCAGTCTTTAGCCGGGGACTGGACCCCTGCTCTACCCTACCCAACACTGCTCTTAACATGAAATCTGATCAACTCATTCCCAGTGAGCCACTGATGTCTGACAACAGCCGGGTGGTCTACCTAGAGGTATCCATTTTACCACGCTCACACACCTTTCATTCATCAGCTTTCATGTTTAACCACAAAATCACACAGAGACACAGAAAAGGCTTCCTAAGCCCCCAGAAATCACGGCGATCAGCACTTACTTACTACCCCATCTTTGTTGATTCCCATTCAAATCCCACTGCCTGTATTACCCCTTTGGTGCACACATCCTTTCCAACCACCAGCATCATGGTAAACTGAGGGTTTTCTGTCTCCAAAGCCCACTTTGCCCAGCTGTGCAACAGGCCTGGAGAGGGAGAGGAGCCCTCCGTGAGACACTGCTAGCAATTGGTGTTTAGAGCTGCTTCCTTCCTCTGGGATGGGATAACCATGCCAGCTCCCAGAGTCCCCTCAGGGATGCAGCTCCAGTTGTTCTTGGCGGCAGCTGACTCCCTAACGCTCCCTTTATGGGTGCTTTCCTCCCATCTCACCTCACCACTCCCTTCCCTACAACTCTAAATAAACCAGGTACACCGGAATCCTTCTCTTAAGCACCTGCTTCTAAGAATGACAACTAAGACACCATAAACGGAAGGAACCTTCGGAAATGCATCTTCCCCTCAAATCAGGGGCACAGACTTCCCTGGGATGGTGGGGAAGCTGAACATGACCTTCTCAGGACAATGTGGCCCACCAGGCTGGCACCATCTTCCCCACTTGTCTTGGGGACAAAACTGCGTGCAAGAATGGCAAGAGATGGCAGAGAAACCAGCAGGGTGGGGCCGGGGTGGTGGTGGGGGACCTGGGGATCTAGGGCCAGCTGCAGCTGCAGGTACAAGAACATCGTCAGGAGAATGGCCTGGCAGACAAGTGCGGCAGCACCCATCGCCCTGGGCAGTCACACAGCTGCAAAGTCCTTGCACAAGCAGGACTCAGAGTTTCAATCGACCCCTGGGGCTTGGCTCTCCCTCTCCCAAGACTCAACATAGCTGAGGGGATCAGGCTGTTCCTCTGTGTGCAGCTGGGCCATTCTGGGATGAGGATGGCAGCCATCACGTGGACTGCATGTCCACAGGCACCCACACCATCCCCCACCTCCTCCGGGAAAAGCTTTCAAAGGGACTTCTTGCCCTCCTCTCTTCCCCAAAGCAATGCAGCTCTTAGAACCACAGCACAGGGAAACATTTTCTCTGGTTATTTTGTTTTGGTGTGGTTTTTAAGTCTTCAGAAGCCTCCAATGCCTCCTTGGGGACAGATGCACAAAAGGAGCATGCTTGGCCACCCCAGCCCTGCCAGGACATTGTCCGTATTAGTGGTGCTCAGGCACTGGCCGGGAGACCAACACCTCACGTCCTGTGTGTGGCACGCTGAAAATTCTTCAGGACCCTTTCACAGCCATCGTCTGGGGACCTCGCAGTGCTGGGCGTCCATCTCCCACCCCAGACCAGCACTCTTTCCCTACCCAGGAAAGGCTCCACAACATGGCCAGGTGTCCCCACCTTCTTCAGTGGGGACACACAGAAGGAACAGAAGACTCTCGCCCTCGCTGCTGTGAAGCATCCCCCACGTGGAAGAGGGAGGACAGAGCTCACAGACTGGCAAGATTGGAGGGGGCGCTCACCTGGGCCAGTCCCAGAGGTTCAGAGACCTGAAAACACAGCCCAGGAGAAAAAGTTCCAGGAAAAGAGAGGTCAGAGCCCGCATGCCAAGGATGGCAACGGGAGAAAGGGTCTCCCCGGCAGCCTGAATGACTAGGAAGGGTGATGTCCCCTGACAGAGACCATGGGATCCTCCACGACACCCCAGGGCGTGAGGGTGGGGAGAGGCCAGACATGCCCCTAGAAGACCACTCTGGGAGTCATGACCCCAGCAATGGAAAGAAGAGCCTCGGGTCACCTGTGGTGGCAGCATGGTCAGTCCTTCCAAAGCCCCTGTGAGGATGACCCTGTGGATCGTATCTGGCCTGCGTCTCAGTTTCAGCCCTGACCACGGCCCTCGTGGAGAAGTCCTCATCATTCCCCCGTGAAAGACAAGAATGCACGGGAACTGCCACAGCTCCCACAGCGGGGCCAGGACCCAGGGCATCTGCCTGCACAAGGGCCCATCCAGTGGCTCCCGGGGACGCCCGACTCCAGAGGCAGTGCGGGGACTGGGCCATGACATGTGTGTGTGGCCCTGCCCTGCTGCACGGGGGGCGACCTGAACCCACTCTTCAGCCTGCAGCTGGCTTCAGGATGAGTCTCTTCTCCTCCCACAGCAGAGGAAGTGGTTTTCTATTGTGCCCTAACAAGCACATTTGAGAGAGACTGTGGCTTCAACAACCCTGGGAAAAGCGTTCCTGTCTCGAGGAAGGCTGAGGCCGCCGAGCCCCACCTCTCCCTGCCGGAATACCCATCTTACATCCTGTTCCGCACGGTCGTTGATTTGGGTACTTGCCTATGTCTCCTAACTAGAATGTCAGTTCCAGAGAAGTGGACCTTGCCTCTGTGCTCCCTGCTGGCACCAGGGACTACACTGCCTGGTGCATAGTAGGCCCCCAATGAACACTTGTGGAAAAAAGGAAGAAAAGGAAGGAGAGAGGGAAGGAGGAAAAAGAATCTTCTGAAAAGCAGAGCTGTCCAGCAGGATTTCTTTTGTGGGTATGGAATGCTTTAAATCAATCAGCAAAGAGATGGGCTGATTCTAAATGCCCCTCCCCTGCTCAAAGTCCTCCAATGGCTCCCTACTACCCCCAGTCCAAATTCCTCTCAGGGTCTCCCAGGCTCCCCACAGCGATTCCAACCTCCCTTTCCAACTGCACCTCTCCTCCTACCCCTAGTATGAAGCCTCCTCTCCAGCAAGCGCTGCTCCCTGCCCTGGCGTGTGCCCTGTCACCCACCCCCCGTTGAGCCTCTTCTCACCTCCACCTTCCCAGTAGCTCTCTCATTCTTTAAGGAGCCCTCCTTAGCGATGCCAGCCCTGGAACTTTCTGGCACTTCCTCTCCAAGGCGCTGGTCTGGCGCTTCTCAGGGAGCAGTGTGTGTACCCTTATGGGGAGCTCAAAAGGACACCTAGGGGAGGGCGACAGGCCTGGTCACCCCTGGTACAACCCAAAGGATGAGGCTGGGGGGACGGAATGACCAGAGGACTCCTTGCTGCTTCTGAAGGGCCCAGCTCTGACCCCGCCATCCACCAGTGGATGTCTACAGGTGCCCAGGCCTCTCGGGGTCTCCTGCCCACTCCTCCTGCCATCTGGCTTCAGGGAGGCAGACACTGGTATTTGGCCTCATCAGCAGCACATGGGCCACCCTTCTACGCACAGCTCGAGCAGATAAGAGGGCTGACCCGGGCCAGGTGTGGTGGCTCAAGCCTGTAATCCCAGCACTTTGGGAGGCCGAGACAGGCGGATCACGAGGTCAGGAGATCAAGACCATCCTGGCTAACACGGTGAAACCCCGTCTCTACTAAAAAAAAAAAAAAAAAATACAAAAAACTAGCCGGGCAAGGTGGCAGGCGCCTGTAGTCCCAGCTACTTGGGGGGCTGAGGCAGGAGAATGGCGTAAACCCGGGAGGCGGAGCTTGCAGTGAGCTGAGATCCGGCCACTGCACTCCAGCCTGGGCGACAGAGCGAGACTCCGTCTCAAAAAAATAAAAGAGGGCTGACCCGCCTCACTTTGCACAGGTATGCATGGGACCCCACAAAATACTACATGGCTGGGTCACAGTGGATGGTTCACAAGGGTGCATGGGACCCAGGCCCAGCCAATAAGTTGCCCCCAGGACTTTTGCTGGAATCACCTGGAATGAGATATTCCTCCATCTGGGCTCACGGGTATCAGGCCCACATGCACCTGCAGCAACTCCACCCTCTGGTGATCACAACTGCCAGATGCCAGGCCAGCGAAAAGCCAATCGAGATCACAGAGAGAAAGAGACATGTCCCAGTGACATCACTGGAGCCTCAAGCTTAACTAGTCCTAAAAGCAAATCTAACCCTCAACTTCTGAGTTATGGAGGACCACAACCCCATGTAAGCTTCAGAGAGCCAGAGCAGGCTCCTGTCGCTTGCACCAAGCGTCCTAACTCAGTTTCCATTGAGAAGATCTGTCCCTCCAGGCCAACGCACTGCTGTCTCCCTATATCCTCGTCCCTTCCAAGCACCCCTATTAGAGCATCCCATAAGCCTGGGAGCCTGCTCATCTTCCACATCCTGAGGGGTAGCACAGGGCCAGAGAGAGGAGACAGGCTGTCAGCTGGGCCTCCCTGAGGACAGGATGAGGCCATGAGGTAGAGCGAGGAGGGACAGCAAAGGGAAGGGACTTACTGAGGGCTCCAGGCCAGGACAGGGGAGGTGGGCAGGTGTGCCAGACAGCCCCAACCCACACCATGCCAAAGCTGGTCAACGCTGCCACTTCCCAGGGCTACAGTCGGCCTGGGGCTTGCCCACTGCAGATGCTGCTGTCAACACAGAAGACGGCCCAGCACACCCAGACTGGGAACACCAGTCCCAGAAATCTCCCTACCAAGATCTTGTAGATGCTCACCATGTAGCACTGGCAAGACCATTCCCCTCCTTGGACCTCAATGGACCAAATGGCCCCTGAAGCCACTCTGGCTCAGAAGCCTGGGCCCCTCCAGCTGTGGGCAGCAAGGCTGTGAGGCCATCCCTGAGGTCTGGCTCCCCCGAGCAGAGTAGTTAATTTTCAGCAGCACAGGGACCCCACCCCTGGGGCTCATCCACCTGGAATTAGGGCCAGCAGGGTCACCCTGAAATGCTCACGGGGCATCTCTCTCAGCACCCACCTGATTGCAGCCCCCACTACTGCAGAGCCTGCCACCAGCCACAGTCAATGATTCCGGTTCTAAAGAGGACGTAATCTGGTGATAAAGGAGTGGAAGTTAGCTGGAGGCTGGCGCTCTTTCTCAGTGATTTACTCAGCTCCCCTCCAAACTCACATGCTTAATGTAATTATTTACTTTGTCATTAAACACCCTCCTTCCACTTCAGTTATTTTTAGAGCTTCTGGGGCCTATACATTAGATGGGAAGGCTGCTCATTGGCCAGGGGAAGTAGGGTCCTCCCTGAGGGGCAGCGGTGCACAAGGCACTTGGAGATCCCAGGGGCTGTGGGCAGTAGCATGGCCAGGCCCCAATGCCGCCACAGGCGCCCTCCCTCCCTGGCACTTCCTTCCTCTTTTCCTTCCTTCTGTCCTTTCTTTCTCCTCCCTCCCTTGTTTTTTAAACAGAGATATAATTCACATACCATAAAATTCACCCTTTTAAAGTCTACAATTCAGTGGTTTTTACTATATTCACAGGGCTGTTGCAACCATCACCACTATCTAATTACAGAACATTTTCATCCCTCCAAAAAGAAACCCCATGCCCACAGCAGTCATTCCGCATTCCCTCTTCTCCCAGCCCCTGGCACCTCTTCATCTCCCTTCTTTCTCTATGGATTTGTCGTTCTAGACAATTCATGGAAATGGAATCCTACAATATTTGTGCTTTTATGCCTGGCTTCTTTCTCTTAGCATATGTTTGCAAGGTTCATCTGTGTATACCATTGATCAGCACGTCACTCCTTTTTATGACTCAGTAATATTCCATTCTACATACATACCACATTCTGCTCATCCATTCATTAGCAGATGGACGCTTCGGTCATTTCCATTTTGGGACTATCGTAACTAACATTGCCATAAACACTCATACACAAAGTTTTGTGTGCACATAGGTTTTCAATTATCCGAGGTAGTTCTTGAAGAGTGGAATTGGTGAGTCCTCCCTCCCTGCTGTCCTTGATCTAGAAAAATCCGGAGAGCCAGGCATGTGGGTGCTGCTGAGAACTATGGGCAGCTGGGAAGCTCCACAGTGCCCCAGTCACTGACAACACAAACAGCCTCAGGCACTTTCAGGCAAGGGTTGCCACCGTCCCATAACAACAGCAGCCCACTGCCCACATGCCAGGCCCCCCTGCCCTACAGAGTTGGCTGAGGAGAGCCTTGTCACCCCCATTTCACAGACAGACAAGGCAAGGGTGGCCCCTGCTCCTACACCTAGAAGCGAACTCATACCTGTCTGTCCTCCAAGTGAAGGTGCCTGTTGCTTTTCTTGTCACCAACATGGCGTGGAGGGCTACTGACTCCAGTGTGGAGACCTCACAGTCTAGGGACTGGCAACAGGACAAAGATCTCCCTGGCAACTCACCGAGTCAGCAAAGTGTGTCGTTGGCAAGTTTTTCTTCCCTCCCTGACCCTCTTCTCTCCTGGGTGAGCTTCCCCAGACACAGGTACTCCAGTGCTCAGAAGCCTGGCCCTCTCCAGCTGATCCAGGAGCCAATGGGGAGAGGTCACAGGAGGATGATGGACAACAGGGGCCTCTGCACAAACCCAGAGGTAAGGTGACAGTAAGCGGGTAAACCCCTGATGGTGGGACTGCAGCACTCGGCGGGGCAGGGAATTCCCCACCCTGCCACCATCACACCGTGCAGAGACCACATGCTCGGCCCTGCAAGGGGCTTCGCCTGGACGTCCTTCCATTTCTAGAATTGCAGGGATAACAGAAGGTGCAAAGCGTTGTCCACTCCATACCAAACCAAAACCTTCTCTCAAATATCGCTGCTGAAAACGAGATGGAACGTCAGACGGCGGATGAGGCCCTGTTCTGCCCAGAGGCCTGACTGTCTGGTGCCAGGGTTTCAGGCTTCACAATCCCCCACAACACGAAGCAGAGGTCCACGCCCTCTGCGAGCAGGGCCAGCCAGGACATATTCATGGGGAAAGAGCCAAGGGCGGCTTCTCAAGAGCCCCTCTGGCTCCCTCCCCACCCCGCCCACCCAGAAGGAAAAGAAGCCAGATGCTGAGGGTTGGGTGGGGTGGGGGTGGGGGTCCAAGCAAGCCGTGCACACAGGGCCTGGCTGAGTCACCAGTGTCCACGTGTGGCTGTGAGCAGAGGGAGGACACAGACGCTAGGAGGGGCCACTAGACTCGGCCTCAGATGTGAGCTTGTGCGGGATCTGGGAGGGTCAGGGAGGGAAGGGAGCCCTTTGCCAAGAGGCTGACAGAACCAGCCTCATTTGCCAGTGCTTCCTGCTCAGCTCAGCCTCTCCAGCCATTCTCAGACCCCAGGACCTTTGCCCATGCTGTTTCTCAGGCTAGAGCGTGGTTCCTCCTTGCACATCATCGGTGAACTGCTAACTCATTACAGAGACTCAGCTCCTTCATTTGCTCTCTCAACTATTTTTTGGGACGTACGTGCTACCCTTAGAAAACAGTTCTTGAAAATCATAACGACAGCAAGAACCATAATACTAACAGCTGCCACTACCATTTACAGAATGACTACTGCGCGCCGGGGCTCTCTAAGCACTGGAGTCCCATTACTGGTCACCCTAGCCCTCCAAAGATACGTATTTTTGCCTGCGTTTAAAATGAGGACACTGGGATTCAGATCAGCACAGGATACGCAACTGAGAAGGGGCAGGGCAAGGGTTCAAACCTCACCTGCAAGCCTAGGCCCCAGCCCCCAGACCACGCTAGTGTCCTGGGGCTGATGGCTCCCTGCATCGTCCCCAGGGGGCTTGCCCAAGCCCTGCCACACTTTGCAATCACACTTTGGTGACCCCCTCCCCAGCCCCCTGATCTGAATGCACAGTGGCTTTCTGTGGGACTGACTGAGCAGCCAGGTCATAGGGCTGTACACAGCAGTGTTACCAGGTCCTGAGACCACAATCCTTCCCTAATGTTTTCCTGGATCACTGCAGGCAGCAGACAATGCCCACATCAGCACCGTAACTGGGGTGTCTGGTTTCTCCATGGGGGAACCACAAGCTTTTGGGGACAAGCTCCTGCTTCTTAAACGCATCTCCCCCCACTTCCTATCCCCCTCTAGTGTCCACACAGAGCTTCATAGAGGACAGTAGCTTCAAATGGAGCTTTCCCTCCTTACCCCTCAGTGTCCATTCAAAGAGACTTCAGTGGAGCCCCCAAGACCTCAGCCTGTACGCTGGATCAGCCATGCACCCATCCGGGTGCCAGCCACCTCTGCACCTCCCCGCCTGGCAATAGGAGCCTTGTCCTTCAGACCCCACATGCCAGGCAGGAGACATACGGACTCACGCAGGAGACATGCGGACTGAGCCGATGGTGCCCAATCCCCCCTCCCCGCACTCCCACGGGGCCACTCTGCCCCTCCTCCTCCCACCAGGGCCCACCAGCCCTCTCCTCTTTCCACCTGGTGGAACCCTGAATGTCCCCGGGCTCAGACACCGCGTCCCCCGTGAAGCTCCATGGGCAGGATTCGTCACCATCTCCTGAGTGTCACCTCTAACTGGGAGCTCCTAGAAGGCAGAGGCAACGTCCCTGTCATCACCGCCTCTCTGATCCACAGTTCGAGACCATCTGTAGGAGGTGCACATGAATGCAGGGAACCCCAAGGCACCCGGGCCCGGGCGCCCCACAGCCCCCACCAAACGTAGGCCTTCACTTCATTATCCTCAAAACGGTCCCAAGATCAGAGGCGGTGAGACCTGGCCACAAACATAAAATAAATTATCTGTTTCCCCCCCTCCCAAGCAATGATAAATGGTTCTATTAGCAATCCAGATTGTTAAACTCTGATATAACAGAACGCAGGGAACGGGGGCCCATCCATTCTCCCTCCGGCGCATACTGAGTTGTAAATAGGTTATTTTGTGTGTAAATAACACATTAAAACACAGCATTAGCTGTGTCTTTTGATAGAGAGGAAATTGTTACAAATAAATAATTCCGGACAGGAATGTAAAATAAGCCAGATTTAATAGTGCATGCCTGGTGCAGCCGTGTTAAACATGACTAAAATGATAAACCCCAGAATATACTAATAGTAAACTATACACTGACATCAAAGTAATGAGGCTGTATTTTTACCAAGCTTTAGAAATGCTAAAATTAGTTTTGACAGAACCAAACGTCAGAAAAATGTTTCCAACATAAACACAGTCACTTGGGAAGTTGGGGTTTGGGCCAGGTTGAGGGACAGCTGTGTCCCACGTGATAGAATGTTCCTGGGGAGCTGGTTTCCAGTCCAAGTAATATCACCAGGCAACCCTTTGCAGTGTGTGTCTCTGGGCCTCAGTTTCCACATCTGTAAAATGAATGGATTCAGATGAAAGGATTTCAAAAGCTTCTTCCAGTTCTGTAAGTGGAAATGACTTTGAAGCTTCACCCAACTCTGCATCAGCTGAACATTCACAGTGAACCACGAGAAATGAAGGAGTGTCTGCCAGGCATGGCCAAGGCCCCAGGGAGCACACAGGGGCAGGAGCCACCAGCACTCTCCTCTGACGCTGTCATTCCAGGCAGGTAGAGTTCACCAGCTCACAGGCACCAGCCAGAAAACAAAGTGACACAGAGGTGACGTGCACACATGTGTGCCAGTCTCTGCAACCAAGAAGAGCAACAGGTAGGGGCCAGGAGAGCCTCCCAGAGTCCAGAACCCGGGCTGGGGCCAGAAGCAGAGAACAAACCTGTGGTGCTGGGGGAAATGGGGTGGCCAGGCTGATTCTGGACGGCAGTCGTTCTGAGTGGCAGTGAGTGGGGCGCCAGGACAGGCCAGAGGAATGTTCAGGTTTCCGTTATGTGGACATTTACCTCCTCCGTGCCCACATGCTCTGCTAGCCACCCTGCAGACCTTGTCTCGCTTAGTTCCATGGCAGCCAGAAGTAGTGACCACTACCCTTGCCATTGCACGAATCTCAGAGAAGTTCCCTGACTTGCCCAGAACACATGGCTGGTAAGCAGAGGGTAAGAAGAGCCCAGATGTGCCTGATCCCAAGCCATGCTCTTCCCACTAGACTGCTGGGAGCAGGAAGAAGCCTCCAGCCTCATCCCCCGACCCCAGGCATCCAACCTTGCAGTACACTCCTGAACCACCTGAAAAACATCTGGGTGGTCAGCCTGCACCCTGCTTCCTGGGTGAGCCAGGCTGTCAGGGCAACTCAGCTCTGCTCTCTGGACAAAGTCTGATGGGAACTGGTTGTTCTGGGTGGCTGGGCCATAAAACAAGCCCAGCAGCATCAACAGCCATCCTGAAAATCACTTAAATAAGAGTAATTGCCCACTTAGTCACACCTGGGTGCATCTCCAAGCCCAAGACAAAAGTGTGTGGCCCCAGCAAAGAAACTCGGATAAGCCGGGGAAGCTGGCCCACTCAGCTCCCTGCTGTCCATGGGGCCTGGGAGGCGGCAGCCAAAGACCAGGGCCAGCCTCAACTGACCCTTATGCCCAGAGACAGCTGACCACACCAGCCCACCGGGAACACCTCTGGCATGATAGCATCAGATTCCATAGTCACCTACGGGATGTCTGCTGCAAGGGGGATGTGGGGACAGTGGTAAAGAAGCAATGCCCTGCCCCCATGGACATCCTGGAGGCACAGAAAAAGGCAGAGTGCAAAGACACCAGGGACTTGGAGGTACGTATCAATGGAGGGGTATTGGACAGATTCCTAGGTGTGGTAAGGCAGGTGGTGGGGGGGGATTTTCTAGCTCTGGCCAACTCAATGAAAATGAGTCATCTAAATATCCTGGTATTTGCATAGCGTTCCCATATAGACATGCATGCCTCGCCACTGAGCAAAACTATGCCTCAGAAAAACGTTCCAAGAACCCAGCAGGGCCAATGAAGAAGATAGCAGGGCTGCCAGTACGAGTAGGTAGCACGCAGGCCTCCTGCAACACTGGAGCACTGTGCTGACAGTCATCTAGTGCTTGACCCTAGCTATGCTAGCCTGGTCACAGCCCCGCCAGTACTACCTGCTGCAAACCGTCGTCTCCCCACCTGAGACTCTTTAATACTCCAAGGGATCTTGTTCATGCCTTGGACCGACTGCACCCAATGACCTGTGAAGCATATTAAAAATAACATATGCCCAGGCCCCAGCCCAGGGGCTGCCCTGGACCCTGCACTTATACAGTGATTGTCACGAGAGTCTACGGCTTGGCCAGTTTTAGTAACCTTTGGTCTGGTCTGGTCTGATCTGGTCTCCAGTGTGTGAGGGAAAAGACCAGGTCAGAGAGGCCAGGAGCCCACTCAGGACAGATACCCAGGACAGGCCCTGGGAGCAAAGCAAAGCAGGACAGGAACCCAGGTCTGATTTCCAGCCCAGGGCACCCATCACTCTCAAGTAGGAAATCACCAGAAACCTGGGCTTCCCACCTGCTGTCAGCCTCAATGGGTCAGTGGGCAAGGGTTACCAGTGAAAGGGAAACTTTCTAAGTCAGGCAGAGTATGCAGATCTAGAAAAGGAAAACTGGTAGGAAGAAGAGCAATGGTTCATAAAGCAAATACTCAACTTGGACCTCACACAAAGCCACCTCTGTGCCCAGTACTTTTCTAGGCACTTCCCATGTGCTAACTCAAGGAATGCTCACAACCAAGATCACGTTCATTTTATAGATGAGAAAAGTGAGGCACAGACCTGCCTAAGGTCAGCAGAACTGGGACTTAACCAGGCAGCCTGGTTCCAGAGCCTGGGCTGTTTCTCACTACTTCCTTGGCACTGCCTGAAGAGAGGCAGTGTTGCAGCTACTATCCAAGAAGTGCCCTGGCAGGCCTGTGTACGTACATCAGAAGTCTCCTGAAAGAAATCTCTGCACTGCAGCTCTGTGTCTAACTCCCATCTTACAAAACTGTGCCTCAGAAAAACTTTCCAAGAACCCAGCAGGGCCAATGAAGAAGATAGGAGGGCTGCTAGTATGAGTAGGTAGCACAGAGGCCTCCTGGAACACTGGAGCACTGTGCTGAGAGTCATCTAGTGCATCATCTGCACTGCAGCTCTGTGTCTAACTCCCATCTTACATATGGAAAGATCCACCCTACCTCATGGAGTCAGAACACGTGGTTCTCCTACTTAGGAGCGTATGGGAATCACCAAGAGGGTTTGCGTAAACACAGCTTGCTGGGCTGTACCCCCACAGACACGGATGCAGTGGGTCTAAGGTGGGGCTCAAGAATTAGCATTTCTAGGCCGGGCGCGGTGGCTCAAGCCTGTAATCCCAGCACTTTGGGAGGCCAAGACGGGCGGATCACGAGGTCAGGAGATCGAGACCATCCTGGCGAACATGGTGAAACCCCGTCTCTACTAAAAATACAAAAAACTAGCCGGGCGAAGTGGCGGGCGCCTGTAGTCCCAGCTACTCAGGAGGCTGAGGCAGGAGAATGGCGTAAACCCGGGAGGCGGAGCTTGCAGTGAGCTGAGATCCGGCCACTGCACTCCAGCCTGGGCGACAGAGCGAGACTCCGTCTCAAAAAAAAAAAAGAATTAGCATTTCTAACAGTTCCCAGGGGATGCTGACATTGCTGGTGAGGCCCACACTGGGAGGACACCTGGCCCAGCACACAGTGGCTGCTCCATGGAAGAGGTGGGTGTTGGCCATTGCAGGTACATCCCAGGATGTCTAAAGTCTGTCTGGCTGCTTGATTCCAGAAACTAGTAAAGCTCATGAGATCAGACCCAGCTCCGGGTTTCATGGCTCCGCCTTTCGTATTATCCCAGAGGCTCTGAGTAGTCCCTGGTGCTCAGTGAGGCACAGAGAGGTTCGGAAATATTTTTGAAAGAGAACCCACAGTGAAGGAGGAAAATACAACAGAATTTGGACAGTTTCAGAATAAGGCAATGAGAAACATCTGAATCAAATTGCTTTTAAAATTACACCATTTTAGAAGTTAAAGGAGGGGAAAACCTCTGGGCCAAAATGTGTTTTAGAAGATTTATGGCCTCCGAAGTGTTAGCACAACAGCAAAAGAGGCTGGGAAAGAACTCGCCCTCCCAGGCTTCTGCTGTCTGCTCTTATGAACTGCTCCAGCCAGATGATTAAACTAACCTTTACCCAGTCTGACCACAGGGCTGCTTTTTCCTTTGGTCCAGCTCGGTCCAGCCCAGCCGTGCTCTGCTCTGCAAATGTGTTTCTCACGCATTTTCTGGCACAGGGAAATAGTGACACTGAGTGGAAACACCCAGCCCCCAACAGGTCCAGCCTCATGGACTCCTAGGGGAAGTCGGGCAACAGAGGCCAGTCGAGGTAGGTGACTTTGCAAATAGGTCACAGCCCCAGACCTCAACAAACCGGCTGTTTGGAAGAGAGCAGGTGCCATCAGGGCCTGGGATGGATGAGGGAACTGAGACACGAAGACACACGAGGAGAGCTTACCAAGGCTGGACACTCACCCCAGGGTAGCAGTAGGACCTAAATTAAGGCCCAAGTCTAACAGCAATCTAAACAACAATCCAAATGCAAATACCTGAAAGAGACTCTCACCATGTAAGAGGCAGGAGCCCCAAGCCCCGGGCCCAGCTCGTGGTTGAAGCAGCTGGCAGCCTTGGGCAAGCCCCATGCCCAAATGGGCCTCGGTCTCATCTACAGTACGGGAGGTACTGAAGGAGAGGCTCTGACCGCACCAGCCTGGCACCCAGGAGCTCCTGCCTGGGTTTTCCGAGCTTTGCTGCTGGGGCCTCCCACCTCCTTCATGTCCTCTCTCCTCACTCTGAACCCTCACTTTCTATCTCATTCCTAGCGGGGCTTGAGATCAGTTGCACCGTCTTTTTATCCCACTTAATATTAGAATATAAGCATGTTCCCACCCTGTAATTGAAAAGTCTTAAGTAACATCTTCAGTGGCTGCATCGTGTTCCATTCAAGATGTTCCATAGATGAACCAACCCTCTATCAATGAACAGGCAGGCTGTCTTCAATTTTTCACTGATAGAAATAACTCAGAAGTGAAATCCTGCGGTGGGTCATGCCTGTAATCCCAGTACTATGGGAGGCCAGGGCGGGCGGATCACTTGAGGTCAGGAATTCAAGACCAGCCTGGCCAACATGGTGAAACCCTGTCTCTACTAAAAATACAAAAATTAGCCAGGCGTGGTGGTGCACACCTGTAATCCCAGCTACTCAGAAGGCTGAGGCAGGATAGTGGCTAGAACCCCGGAGGCAGAGGTTGCGTGAGCTGAGATCATGCCACTGCACTCCACACTGGGCGACAGAGTGAGACTCCGTCTCAAAACACAAGCAAACAAACAAAAAAGTGAAATCCTTCTGCCTGTAGGTATCTGTACTGTATGAACCAACTGTACATACAGTGGAATGGAAGCTCTTGGAACTGGTGACAGTGAGGGGTGGGGGAGGCTGGATGAGGGGCCATGAGCTGCAGGGGAATGCAGGGTGCCCCCACATTTGGATACCTTACAGATGCCAGGAGACAGCTCCTGACAGCTTGCAGGATTTGGCTGTTTCCTCACCACTGCGCCCCTGACATCCTCAGACAGGGCCCACCCACCCTCCTCGGATGTGTAATACGTCAAGAAACACTAAGCTCATATAAATCATCCCTTTCTGCCAGACAGCAAATCAGGGTGTGAACCATGGGGACAATGTCAGGGGATCTGGAGGAACAAGCCAGGCCTCAGAGGAGCCGGTGTCTAAGTGGTCACCCGAGCAGCGACAGGGGAATTGACTCAGTCTGCTCCTGCCCCCAGCAAACAGGTTTCAGACAAGCTGCCCAGGCCAAGATGATTCGTCTTTCCCAGAAATAACTTGAGAAGAGAGGCCCCTCAGCAAGAATTCTCAGCTCCCTGCACTCCTGCAGCCACCCAGTGTGCACCCTGCAGCACTGTCCCTCTCCCAGGTTTGGCACAGTCCCTCACGGCCCCTCCTCATCCACTGTCCACACCCAGCCCTGCGCCTGAAGGCTGAGTGCCCAACTCTTCAGTGGCTGCAGCAAATGCTTCTGGCCCATGAGGATTTCCCCGGGCTTCACCAATGCCACCCTTTCTCCTACACCATTCTGGTCCCAGAAGACCCTTGGGTACCCCTCATGCCAGGCCCAGCACCAGATGCTGAGGCCTAGAGATGAGCGCAAGAGCATCCCTGCCCCTGAGGGGCACCCACGTCAACCACCTGCAGCCGCCAGGCACCTCTTTCCACACATTCTCCTCACCTGCCGACAGGTCTGTACTCCTGCAGGCAGTGAGGTCCACATCCGGGGCTCTTTGGAGTCTTCTGGGGGACTCAGGGTTGCTAAGTACATGAAGATTCTTGCTCACGCACCTCTGCCACCATCCAGTAACATTTAAGGAAAATCCAAAGTTCCAAGATCATAAAGACTGTGGACAACACCTGTCAAATCCACTCTCGACACAGATTAGGAAAACTGGGACCCAGGCCAGCACACCTCCCATCCCATCCACGAATGCAGCCGCCGCGTTTCACCAGCACCAGGAGACTCAGCCCACAATGTCCCTGCTTTGTGCCACGCAGGGACGGCTGCTCTCCCGACTCCAGGAGGACCCTTCCCAAAAAAGCTGCTCAGAGACAGGTGCAGGGAGCAGCCATGGGTAAGGAGGCTCTGGGGTCCTCACGACTCTCCAGCAGCAGACATCTGGCCCAAGACTGCCAACAGGCCACCTGCCCTGTGGCAACTATGCTCACGAAGGCTGGGTCCATCCTCTGCTGGAACCTCACCAGCCAAGTCACCCTGCAGTCAAACGACGAGAGACTGCGGGGTGGGCAGGAAAGCGTTGGGGGTGGGGTGCAGTGGGGTGGCGTTGGGAGGTAAAGGCCATTGTAGAGGTGCTGTACTCCAAGCTTTGGGCCTCCTGCCTGGCCCCTACTCCCACCACAGATCAAGAATCGCTCAAGCATCTGTTGCTATTGCACCAATAATGACAACTCAGCCTGACACTAGAGGGGCTCCCCCGCAATTACATTCTAATTACTGTCTAATTACTGCCTAAGTCTGTCCTCTACTGCTGTGACACATCAGGAAATTGCACCATGGTGGTTCATGATCCACTCATGGCTTGAAGAGGCAGGGTGCAGGGCGGAGGGATGGGGGGCTGGTTCCCGCTGAAAACCCTGCGGCAGGCCAGACATATACGGAGGCCAGGCTTCCTGGAGCTCACAAGGCCTCAGAGCATGGACAGAGAGGCAGCCTGGGGCGTCCCCACAGGCCAGGGATGGCCCTGACCCAGGGGAAGGAAAAGACCATGTGGTCCCAGGACCAGGGCCCCTCCACCCGCTCTTCCCTCCCTGTGCGCTTGGCTCCTCCCACTCCACCTAAAAGCTCTTCCTCCACTCCCAGCTGGCCCCTCCACACAGAGGGAGGGCCTAGGGAGTCCCTGTCCAAGGGGCACAGGGTGGAGAGGCATCGTCCAGCTCAGAAGGCCACCTCCCCAAGGGGGCCTGAAGGTTGACCTCAGATCTCACTTTCCTGACATGGGCCACACATCCCAGTAATGACCTCCCACTTAGAATCACAGGACAAATAAAAGAAAATATAGTAACAACCCCTCGCAGACCCTCAGGTCCACTCTTACAAACACCAGCTCCTAAACCCTTCCGAGGGTCTTTCCGTGTTCCTGATCCCCGTTTCCCGTTCCGTGTTCACAGGCTCCGCGTGGCCTGTGAACCAGCAGCCCCAGCATCGTCTTGGCACCCACCAGACATGCAGAAACTCAGTCCCGCCCCAACTTACTGAATCGGGGTCTGCACCGAAACAAGCCCCCCACAACTGCGTATGCATCAAAGTGTGAGAGGCGCTACCCAAGCACCGGCAGGAAGAAAAGGCGCATTCTCTTCCCTGGCTGCTCTCTGAGCTGTGCCTGAGCCGTGAGAGCAACAGGGCCTGACTAAATGCACGGGAACAAAAAGGGAGGAAAAGAAATCAAAGTCTCTCCATTCCTCCGAGACAGAAATAGTTCTGTGGCCTCCAGATGGACTGTGCAGACACAGGGGAGGTCTCGCCTTCCCGCCAAACTTTCCCAACGGGATGCTGGCACGGACGGCCCAGTGGAAACCCGAGAGTCTTTCTCTTTGGGGCAGTAAAATGAGAGGCTGTGGCTCGTGTAGTCTCTTTTGTTATAATTAAGTTGGCCAAAAATTCACCTAAGATAGTAAATTCCGTACCTGACCCTCTAATTTGAACCAGAAGGCATCAGGAGACAATTACTTTCCAAAACAGTCCTTGGCAGGCAAGAAGCAAGAAGTTCTATGGGCACATCACAAATGTGCCAGCTGCACGCACCCCAGGGCTGCCTGGCAGCGACCACGCCCCTCCTCCCTCTCTCCCCTCCCAGTATTCAGGCCCCACCCGCCGCTGTCTGAGGCAGCTCCGCCCCCTGGACTTGGGGTGGCCAGACCTCCTCGCAAACTCACAGGCGACCTTCATGGTGCCTTGGATTCCAGGGAGCAGAGGCGCCCTCCTCTTCGCCTTCCATAAACCCAGCGTGCCTCCCGGATGACATAGGCCACCACTCTAATTAAATCCTAACGGGCTAATGAAAAACACCCCTGCTGCCCTCCAAGTGTGCGAAACAGAAAGTACCTCCTTGGGCAGCTACCGCTGCTGCTGCTGCTGCGGCCACCACCAAAGGAGAGGCCTTTTTGCCCGGGTCGGGGAAGCCAGTGGCCTCCAGGATCCCACTTTTGGCTTCTTGCTTCTCGGAGGCAGTGGCTGAGGCAGACGTCTCCATCTCAGCCGCTCATCGTCCTAGGTGGCAACCCTAAAAGAGAAGACAAAGACACTCACCAACGCTGCGCCCAAACCCAGCCGGGAAACGCCGACCCAGATTCACACCGCCGCTCGCTTCTAAAGCAACCAACTTCATTCTAATTCTCTTATAATTAGGAAGGAGGGTTTAATTAATTTTGAGAATTATTAGTCCTGGGATTCGTCTGGTCTTCCGAACGACCTCACGGACAACTGCAGGCCATTCTCATCATCTTCTACCCAGATTCTAAAAATCTAAGTAACAAGTTCCTACTGATATGAACGGCAGGTAACCTCTGATGGGGGAGTAAAGTCAGAAATAATAACCTCTGTCTGCAAATCATGGGGTATATAAAAATAAATATGGTGACAATGACCTGGAGGTCCTCAAAGAAAGGCCCTCATTTTCAGGTGGCTTCCCTGCTCACGAGAACGTTTCACTTACTCATCTGCATGTTCGCTCATTCCTTCACCCATTCATTCAATAAATGTTCATCCTTTATTGACTCACATGCACTCAGTCAACATATTTTTAAGCCCCTAGTATGCACCAGGCATCACACCTGGTGCTGAAGATACAATATGTGGAGTTTACATTCTCCTTGGGGGCAAACAAGGGGAAAATAAATGTAGATTTAATTTCAGTGAGTGGGAGGTGGGTCAGGAAAAGAAAGCAGGACAGAGGGTTGCAGGGGCACAGTGGGGCAGCACTGCTAGGCCTCTCTGGGGTAGGGATGGGATGCCTGAAGGGCCACCTCACCGCAGCCAGAGGGCAAAGCCAGGAGCCAGGGGCCATGTGGGAGGAGGCTGGCTTCTTCGAGTAGTGGCCAGAAGGCAAGTGCATCAGAGGGTCTTGAGCAGGGGAGGGGCAGGGCTGACACCCTGTGTAAAGGGATCACTCCACTGTTGTGCAGACAGCAGGCTTTTCGGGGGAGAGGGGCCTACTGCATTGACTCAGGGAGAGACAACAGCAGTTTGGGTTAAGCAGGTGGTGGTGGAGCTGGTGGAGCTGGTGAAACGTGGACATGCTTTGAAGGCAGAGCCAAAAGGCCGGGCTACAGACTGGATAAGGAGGGATGGAAAGTGGCTGTGAGCAAGGGAGGAACATTCAGAGGGATTCGGGAAACAGGCAACTTCCGTCTCCAGCTGGGTTGTGGGTCAGAGCAGACACTGGCAATCCAGCCTTTCTATCAGAAGAGAAATCTGAAGGTCACATGTTCGTTTTTTGTTTGTTTGTTTTTGAGACGGAGTTTCGCTCTTGTTGCCCAGGCTGGAGTGCAATGGCGCGATCTCGGCTCACCGCAACCTCTGCCTCCCAGGTTCAAGCGATTCTCCTGCAATCCCAAGTAGCTGGGATTATAGGAATGCGCCACCACGCCCAGCTAATTTCGTATTTTTTGTAGAGACAGGGTTTCTCCATGTTGGTCAGGCTGGTCTCAAACACCTGACCTCAGGTGATCTGCCCGCCTCGGCCTCCTAAAGTGCTGGGATCACAGGCGTGAGCCACCGCACCTGGCCGGCCACATGTTTTAAAGAAGGTGGTGAGGAAGATAGCTGGCATTTTTGGCTGGACACCTGGAGGAGTGGGGCAGAAAGGTTACGGGCAGCTGTGTGAAAGGCCTGCAGAGAGTGTGGGGACGGGCGTCACATTGTGCAGACACCTGCGGTCAGCTCCACTGCCAGGGCCCTCCGCTAAATCCACATTAGTAGGCCCTAGAACTTTTCTGTCTTTATGTTTGTTTATCTTTATTTTTATGTTTTTTTAGACAGAGTCTCACTCTGTGACCCAGGCTGGGGTGCAGTGGTGTGATCTCAGCTCACTGCGAGCTCCATCACCCAGATTCAAACGATTCTCGTGTCTCAGCCTCCCGAGTAGCTGGGATTACAGGCATGCGCCATCATACTCAGCTAATTTTTGTATTTTTTAGTAGAGACAGGGTTTCACCATGTTGGCCAGGCTGGTCTTGAACTCCTGGCCTCAAGTGATCCACCTGCTTCGGCCTCCCAAAGTGCTGGGATGGGATTGCAGGCATGAGCCAACAAGCCCAGCCAAGATTTTTTCTTTTTTGAGACAGGGTCTCTCCTGTCGCCCGGGCTGGAGTGCAGTGGCACAATCAAAGCTCACTGCAGCCTCAAACTCCCAGGCTCAAGCGATCCTCCGGCCTCAGCTGGGACTACAGGTGCACACTACCACACTCGGCCTAGAATTTTATTTTTTAAATCCACACAATACTGCACATCTTTTTAAGTAGGAAAAAATGAGTACACAAGAACAATGCAGGAGCCACATGAAGGATGTCCACAGCTCCTGTCAGCTCCTGGCTCATCTGCACACACCAGCCGGGCCGGTTTCCACAATCCTTCAAAACTCCCTGCCCAGAAAGCCCAAGAAAGTCAAGAAGATGGGAGAGAGAAAAATCACCTTGCTGGTGAATCAGGGGCCTCCTTGCGGCCTAGAAATTCAGGGATTGCTGCCTGCTTTTTTAAGCCCACTTTAAAATCCACCCCTTAAGATTCTGGCTATCTGAATGGCCACCAGCAGTATGCACTGGTTCGTGCCTGCTGTTCCTCTGCCCCTTACCTGGTCATAGGCACCACCACACCAGTCACCTGAGCTGCATCCTTGAGCCACCTTCCTCCTCTCCTCCCCACACACACGAAGACTGTGAGCCCCATCACTTCACCCCACACCCCCCAGCACCTGCACGCCTCGCCAGCACTGCCTCTCCCACTGGCTGCTCTGTGCCAGACACTCCTCCCCTCTGGGTCCTGGCACTTTTCACACGTCTGGTCCACTCCAGGTCATTCCCTGCGCTTCAGCCAGGGACCTTCCCAGAAACCACGTATCACTCCATCCCTCCCCTGCTGAGCCCCTTGGCCTTCAGGTAAAGCCTTCCCATGTCTACCTACAGCCTCCTCTCCCTACCAGCTCCCTGGCTGCGTGACCCTCCTAACAGGGGTAACTGGCTCTGCCCTTGCACACAGCCAGGCCTCTGCCACTCACTGGAAACCCTTCACCTTTCTGTGTTTGATGAACTCTTACTCTTCCTTCAAGGTGCCACTCAGACATCACCTCCTCCAGGAAGCCCCCCTTCCCCTCCTAGCCCATGGTTGGAGCCCTGAAGCAGTCAGATCATGTCCCTAGTCAATGTCCCCGGATTACATTCATCACCTTCAGGCCAGGAGCTGTTCAGCACAGCATTGCCATAGCCAGGCCCAGCCCAAGCTGGTAACTAGAAGGCTCCATCCATGAAGAACAGACAAAAACACAGCAGCTGCAGCTTCCTCATGGCAACCCCACCTATTCACTTCAGCACAGTGGATGTCATCACCAATTCTTAGAGGGGAGGAAGCTGAGGCCCCCATGGAGAGTGAGCTGCCCAAGGCCACTCCCCAGGGAGGCACAGGGCCAGGCCTACAGTCAGATCCTCCAGCCCAAATGCCTCCTGAGACCTCAGGGTGTGGTCGCTCCAGAAACTGGGTGAACGTAGTGAGGGAGGAGGGGCATGTATTCAGATGCTCACCTCCCAGACTGTGGCTCGGGGAAAGGATGTGCACACAGATGCACCTGACGTTTCGGGAACGCCTGTGGGGAGCAGATGCAGCAGGGGGATTCCAGGCAGTGCCCACTGCATCCGTGGCCTCGCCTTCCCACCCCTTCCCAGAGAAGAAGATAGTACACAGAGCCAAGAGGCTGTGTAAATCACAGGAATTAGTGGGATTAGCACAATTTCTAGGTAAACACCAGGCGCCCAGGGTCCCAGGCAGCCACTTTCACTCCCCAAAGCTCATCTGAGGCAGACCCGTCAAGCCCTGCAGCCCCAGCGGACAGTCTCACCTGGGCCCCCAGGGGCTGCCTGGGGACCGCAGGGAGGGTCTCTCCAGAGATGGCTCCCACAGGCTCCACAGGGCTCCAGAAAAAGAGGGGCTGGGAGTCACAGCACTTACCACAGGGAGGAGAAGAGTCAATTCCTCACTTTGGCTTCAAAACACACAGCTCTGCCGCTGTCCAAACAACCACAAAGGAAACACAGCCACACTCTCCAAAATTCTGCTAAGGGGGTGGGAGTGGGCGCCCGGGACCCAGGGCCCGGAGGAGCCCCCTGTCTATTAGGAGGTTCACCCAGGTCACCTGCTCTCTGGGACCTCAGCAGGGGCACTGGTGACAGCAAGAAGCTTCAGGGGCATTTCGGGGCCTTCCCCTGGAGATTCTGATTCCCCAAGTCTAGGCAGGGGGTGGCAAGAAGAGCTGCAATTCTGTTAGTTCCACAACTGTTTCTGACACAGCATCAGTATATGAAAAACCGAACGGGGTGCTCATAAGGTCCCTTCTGGCTTCCAAGTAATCTACAAGTTCAGCCAGGCGCGGTGGCTCACACCTGTAATCCCAGCACGTTGGGAGGCCGAGGCAGGCGGATCCCGAGGTCAGGAGATGAAGACCGTCTTGCCCAACATGGTGAAAGCCTGTCTCTACTAAAATACAAAAAATTAGCCGGGTGTGGTGGCATGCACCGGTAGTCCCAGCTAATCGGGAAGCTGAGGCAGGGGAATCACTTGAACCTGGGAGGCGGAGTTTGCAGTGAGCCAAGATCGTGCCACTGCACTCCAGACTGGGTAACAGAGCAAGACTCTCTCGAAATAAATAAATAAACAATCTACAAGTTCCAGTTAAAGCAGACTGTCTAACCTGATTTAAAAAAATACATTTTTATCTTTGCTAGTTTGGAGCTGAAGTTGGTGTCTCCCTCAGGCTACCAGTGGCACGAGTCGCAGATATACCCATGCTCACCGACTTACGCTGGCCATTCATTAGCCCCCACCGCTGACCTTGCCCTTTGATGTGTTGGTAAAGCAGCACATGTATTCTTGATCACAGATGCGGTGCCCTGAACATTTTAGACATCGCATCATCGCTTTCTTTCATAGTCCTGTGTCTTCTATGCATTTATAGCATTGTTAGAGGAGTCCACAAACTGCATTTGGTTGCCAAGGGGCCCACGGCACAGAAAAGGTTAAGGACTCTGAGTTAAAGGACTGGCTTGAAGAATAAATCAATAATCAGAGCAGAATGAGCGAATCACCCTGAAACCTGAAATCCCAGACACCCTCCCGCCACCTGGCTTCTTTGAACTCCTCTAACGAGTGACTCACAGGAATTAGAGCATTGTTCCCCAGGCAAAATCAATCTCTAGGAGAGAGAGGAAGCCTCGCCTCTCAGCAATCACAGACACCACAGAGCCACGGTGTTCTCACCTCTGCTGTGATGTCAGCCGTGCGGCATGCGTGCCCAGGACCCACACACACACATCGGCACACACGGATGCGCACACACACACGCAGGCTCACATACTCACACAGCACACAGAATATACACTGACAAACCACATACACGGCCACACACATGCATACACATGCACGCAGGCCACATACACACATGCACACCGCATTAAAGTCACAGATGTGTGCATGGACACACACATATATAAAGTCACACATGGTCACATGCACCACACATACGCTCACAGCACATATGCAGCCACACACGTGCACACATACAGGATACATGTAGTTACATGCAGAGGTACACGAACACTCACATGTATATATACAAGGACACAGACCCAGGCAAACATGTGCACATACACGAGAGTTCAACACACGCCCTGCCTTGATCGCAGACTTATTTTTAAGATCCAATGAGATTAAAAGTGAAAGCTCCTGGAGTGAAGAGCACACTGCTGCCCAGATTAAGGGAAATCGTCATTCTAATCTCATGACAGCTAAAAGGGGAGCAGCCGACTCACGGCCCGAGGCCCTGAGGACTGGTCCTATATCTACCAGGGGCTGGGCACCAGTCCTTTCCTCTCCCCTCACATCACTGTCTCCATTGGGAAAATGACCTCAGGGACACTAGCCCAATGCCACAATGCCAAGGCTGGCAGGCTAGGAGCAAAGGGGGCTCTGACTCCCCAGGTCAGTCCCCAGTGTCCCACCCAGACAAATTTACACTCACTCCTCCACCCTGAAGGAGATAGGGACGTGGGGAACATAAGCGTTCCCCAGGACTGCTGGCATTTTACTGCCAGTGGCAAAATAATCCTATTTTAAAACATGAGGCATTGAATTCTCCCACAATGAGAGGTGTGTGTGTGCCTGGACCAGCATAGTCTGCATCCACTGTGTGTCTGTGGCCATGTTACTTCCCCTCTCGGAGCCTCAGTTTGCTCCCCAGTGATGCAGAGTACCCTCCTTCCCAGGGTGACTGGGAAGACAGTCAGCCTTCCCAGCACGGCCCATAACACCTGTTATAGCAGCTTCTCCCATTTTCTTCTTCTCCAAGAAAAGATCACCTGCCTGCAGGGCCCTGGGGGGATGGTCAGGGCCTCCGCCAGCTCCTCAGACCTGCCTGTGGGGTCTGAGGCCTAGGCAGCGCCAATTTCTGCCTTTTCTGTCCACCTTCCCATCACTGTACATGAACCCGAAGCCTGCCACGGTTTCATTAGGGTCCAGCAGGATAACAACTCCACAGAGCCCCAGAGAGCAGCACCAACAAGGAGCTCCAGGACTGGGGCCAGGCAGAGCTCAAGAAGGTGTGCCAGGCCTTCCAGAGTGCAGAGCGGTGGGCAGCTGTGTCAAATGCCTTGTCCCCGGCTCCTCCTCTTCCAGCCATACCACACTGGGAGGGGAACCGCAAGCTCCTACCTGTGCTGGTCCCTGTTCCACCACTCCAGCCAGGGACTCCCACAGCTTACAGCCTCCACTCTGGGTCTTTTGGGGAGATGGCAAACTCAGGAAGGGAGCCCGGACCCTACAAAAGATGCCTGCACCGGTCAGATGTGGGAACACAGGGCTGTGGGGTCCGGGCCAGCCCCATGGCCCTCAGGCTCTAAAACCTTGACCGTGGCTTCCCACAGACAGTGAGGGGACGCACCCTCAGCAAGGTTATCCAGAAACTCGAAGGTGGCGATGTTTGTGAGGCACCAGTGCTCAGCCACTGCTCCCAACAGACTCCCCTGTTTCTCTACGGATGTGGTGCATGGCCCACCACCCCACCTGGTACCCAGTAGGCCGTGAGGACAATGAAGGGAGACACATCTGGAAGAAAATAAATCACTCTTCCAAAATCCCCTGGGATCCGTGGTTCCCACGCTGACTCAGAGCAAGAAGGGTCCTCTTGAACTGCTCTGTCCTTCCTGAGACCCCCTCCTCTGCCCAGGATGTCCCTACACTGGGAGCCCCGTGACCAGAGAAAGACAACGAAACCTTCAAGCACATGTAGGTGTCCCGAGCCGGCTAGCTCCTCTCCTCAAGTAATTTCACCTTTCACAGCAGCTACTCCCACTGGGCCAATATCTCGAACTTTGCTTTCACTTAAAATCAGAGGCCCGGAGAGGATAGGTAAACACCCCAGAGTCACACGGCTAAGATACGGCAGTGCTGGCGGTCCAAGGCATGTCTGCTAGATTCTCGTTTTCTACTTTCTCCATCATGGCCAACTTCTTTGTATGCATAGATGCCTGCCAGGCTCCAGAATTATTATAGGGGTGTCAAAATGTATAAAAGCACAGCTATAGACACACATGTAAAGAGTTGTTGAGGCAGGCACTTGTGTAGAAAGTGCTTCAAAGTCCACGGCAGTATATGCTACACGTCAAACAAGCAGCAGTGAGTTTCTACCTATGAGAGTTCAACAAGGGCGGGCTACCTGAGGAGGTCAGAGGAGGCTTCCTGGTGACCATCCAGTCTGCCCTGTGGCTTCCAGTCAGAGTCTGGGTCCTGAACTTGGCCCAGACAGCACAAAGGGAAGAGCACTCCAGGGTCCGGGAACTGCACGAGCAAAGGGAGGGAGATGCCCTTGGCACACGCTAAGGCAAGAAAAAAAGTGTTCCCACAGGGAGACAGAAGTAGGTGAGGCCGGGTGCGGTGGCTCACACCTGTAATCCCAGCACTTTGGGAGGCCGACGAGGGCGGATCACCTGAGGTCAGAAGCTTGAGACCAGCCTGGTGAAACATGGAGAAACCCCATCTCTACTGAAAATACAAAAATCAGCCAGCTGTGGTGGCAGGCGCCTATAATCCCAGCTACTCAGCAGGCCGAGGCAGGAGAATCACATGAACCTGGAAGGCGGAGGTTGCAGTGAGCACAGATCCTGTCACTACACTCCAGCCTGGCGACAGAGCAAGACTCCATCTCAAAAAAAAAAAAAAAGAAAAAGAAAAAGAAAGAAAGAAAAGAAATAGGTGATAAGCCAGACTGAAGGGGAACCATGGGGGCCGTCAGGGTATCTGGGAAGGGCAGGCTAGAAGGAGACTGAGGTTTAGGAAGGCCTCCAGCCCCTGGGTGTCTGACACGCTTCTGCAGCACAGCCTGGGCAGCCTGTGCCTGCTGCCCCCACCTCTTCCAGGGGAGGCAGCCCAGGGGCCTACAAGTTGAGGGGGTGGCCAAAACCCTCACCCTCCCAGTGTGGCCAGGGGCGGGCACCATGCAAAATCCCCATCCTAGCAGGTGCACCTGCTTCTTTATTGCTCCTTGAATTTGTTTTTCCAAGTACAAAAGCTCCCCTAATTTGCCCAGCTCCTGGGCCTGCTGGTGTCCAGGAAAACAGATAATTAACCCTAATTCACTGACTTGCTGGGCGGGAACAGGGGCCAGGGAGGGCCCCAACGGGAAATGCAGGCCCTCCAGGGGCAGCCAGTCTCCGATAAGAGTTGATGAGTATCTAGAGGGCTTTTTCCCTCTGGGAGGCTGTGGGTAAGACCTACTTTGAGGTTGACACTTGAGACGGCCTCGTGACTTCCGTTTGTTTCCACTTGGGTTTACTCCCTGAAAGCCAGCAGGCCCTCTCCAATCCCCATGCCTTCCTGCCAGGAACATTCTTCCCTCTGCTCTACCAAGGACGCCATGCTTTAAAACCCAGAAAGCTGGCCCTCACACCCTCTTCCCAGAGTCCTAGACAGAGCTCACCGACCTCTTTGTGCTGTGACTGAACTCTGACACTATGCTCTGCACATGTCAGTGGTTGGTACATTCAGCAGGAGGCCGGTGAGTGCAGACTCCAGAGAAGGAGCGGCCATGTTCGCCTCCCAGCTCTGTCAGGGGCTGTTGACAAGAATCGACTTCTCCCTGAACCTCGGTTTCCTTATCTGTTAAATGGGGATGAACGGCATGTCCTCATGAGGCCTGGCACACGCAGGCCTGGCCTTACCGTCCCTGCAGCTGGAGAAGGCCCGCCCCTAAGCAGTGCCTGGAAGCTGCCCCACCAACAGAAGGCTCTGTCCAAGAATGGACACGACAGTCACATCCAGCTCCCCTCCTCCATCCACCCCGGTGCCAGCGCCTCTAGTCTGACATCAAAAATCTCAGGTTGGCATCCGTTTCTAACGTGCCTGTTCCACTTGGTTCTAAATTCCCATCGTCCATCACCTTCCTCCCGGGAGAGCCCTGAAGCCTGGAGGGCCAGGGTCTCTCCCTGACACCACTCCACCAGCACCCCCGACCCAGCAGAGGGTTGGGACGTGCTCTGAGGCCGCTGTCTGCAAGGGGAACAAGGGGCCCACTGTGTGGCGGGCCCGCCAGACCCAGATATTTTAACAGCTGCTTTGTGTATTCCTGAAGCGCGATTCCTGAGTGTGGAGGAAAAACAAGGCTGGCCTCTGCCCTGAGGAGGGAAAACAGACTGCCCCGGGCAGGCTGCGGGCTGGGGCGAAGGCCTCTCAGGGGCCCAGTGAGGCAGCAGACATCAGAAACAGACCCCAGCAGCCTAGCACATGGGAGCCACAGGCACCCAGACCCATGCCAAGGTCCCCTTAATCCAAGGCTGAGGAGGCAGGGAGTTGGGTGTGGGGGCAAGGACCAAGGACCACTGAGGGTGGAAAATCCCTGCAGCAGACTCTGAAAGGGGACAAAGGACCACAAAGGCAGTGAGTGCCCAAAGGATAAGGTCCAAGTTGCTGTCACGGCCCCAAGGCCCTGCCTCAGGATCTGCACCCCCAGGTTCCCTGCCCCACCCCCATTCCACCTCAGTCCTGCTGTCTGTGGCTCTGATCACACGGTTCCTCTGCCTGGAATGCTACTTCCCCAATATCCACTATGACACTCCCTCAGAGAAGCCTCCCTGGGACCATCCCCTGCCAGGCCAGGCAGGGGCCTATCTTGCCTGTGTGCCCGCCGAGGTCAAGGCTCCTGTCTCATTGTGTTTTAACTACATGTTTACGTGTCCATCTCCCTTTATGGTCACCCTAGGCACAGACACCATCAATGTTTGTTGACTGACTCAGAGACCAACTGAACACATAAATGCTCTCAGGCACTCAAGTCTTCAAGAATCCTTTTCTTCTCTGAGCATCCTCTCAGGCTTCAATGCCTCACAAATTCCAGGTGGTGAGCAGCTTCTAGACCCTGAGACTCACAAGCACCCTTAAGGGAGGGCTGGGTTGGAGAAGGCATCAGGCTATCTCTTAGGTCAGGAAAAGTGCAGTAATCGACTCCTCATGTCTGCTGCAGGAGGCACATTAATCAACTTGTACTGTCTGCCATGGGCAGTGTTTGCCAGCACTGCATAAGAATGCCTTCCTTCCCTTACATTGTAAACCCCTTGAGAGCAAAAGATTTGCCATGCATAGTCCTTAGCACTGAAGCCTATACATATTAACTGGGTACCTGCTGTGCTCTAAGCACAACCATTTTCGAGATGAATAAAAAAGTGTTTATCTCTTAAAAGCGCTTTTTGAACACGGACACACTCAAAAGGGCTATTTTCTCAGTGGAACTGCAGGCTGGGTGGGGGTTGGGGTTGGGGTGGTATTTTGGGGTCAGGGGAATGGTGCAGGTGGCCTTTCCAGGCCCTTCCAATTAGGACCCAAACAGTGGGGGGAGATGTCTGCAGATCAAGGACAAATCTCACCTCTTCAAAACAACGTGATCCAAGTGACACCAAGTCACAAAGTCTTGAGAAAGGAGCTGGGCTGACCTGGGACCCTGCCTGGTTGGCAGCACTCTGGGCCAGCTACAGGGAGAGGAGCCTCCCATTGGCCCATCACACTGCTCCTCAGAACCTGGGGATGGGCTCTGACACTCGCTGAGACCCATCCAGGGTGGTGGGGAGAGCTGCATTTTGATTCCTCTAAGTTTGCCCTCTTATGGATCCTGGGATTGTGAGGCTGCCTTGCCAGGAGCCACCCCAAGCCCAAACCATGTGTTTCTAACCCCTCTGTCTTCTCTCTCTTATGCCAGAGTCTGGCACCCAGAAAGGCTTCCAGGGGTCATCTCATCCAGCCCCCGGGCAGCTCAGTCCCCAAGCAGTCCCTTGCCAATGACGCAGCGGAGCTATCACTGGGCCCCTTACCTGGCTTATAACCACAGCAGCTGGTTGCAGTTAACCTCACCACTATCCCAGCCCAGACTGGCAGCGCAACTCTGGGTGTGAGATAGGCAGGCTGGATCCCCGGGGAGTACAGTGTCATGCCATGATTGGATGGAAACAGGAATTCTGACATGTGAGGGGTGCACACCAGGATCCAAGTGCATGGATCCAAGCCACCTGCAGCCACGAGCCAACAATCTCCAAGGCCTGAGGTCACCCTCTCCATGGGTGGTGTTGGGCTTGGGGCAGGGGCAGGGCAGGGGTGGGAGCGCTGACTGCATATCCAGGGTGGCAGCTCTGCTTCTCAAGGCTCCAGGGAGAACCGGGCCGGTGTGTGGCCCTGGCATCTCCTGGTTTGGTCTCCTGCTCCGACTTGCCCAGCTGCAGCCCTCCCCACACCTCCCAGGTGATGCCTGCACCCAGCCCTTCTGTCTGTGCCTTTGCCAGCCTCAGCCACCGGCTTTCCTCCAAGTCTGCCAGCAACCAACAGCCAGCACCACCCTGGCCAGCAGAACACCACTTTTTCCTTGCAGTGAAGCCAACAGGAGTGCCCTGCCTTCAGCTGGGATCTTCATGATGAGGTAGGAGGTAGCTCACGTGCTAAGCCGGCCCCAGGTGAGCCTCACTCCCACCTGGTCCAGCCTCTCCCAGGCCCTGGTCTTCCTCTGCATGCCCAGGAGGCCACATGCCTTCAGCCACCCTCCCTCCTGGCAGCCACCACATTGCAGCCCAAGCCAGGTGTCTGGGCCCCTGGATCCAACAATGTGGTCTGCTGCAGCCTGGACACGTGCTGGCTCAAGGAGGTCAGGAGGATTCGACCAGCTCCATGACTTGAGACAAGCTCGACATTCTTCATTCGGGTGGCACAGGTTTCCTGAGGGCCTACTGTGTGCCAATCTTGAGTCTCTGACCTTGACCACAGAGGTGAGGGAAACCCAGTACTACCACCCCAGAGCTTCCAGTAGCTTCCAGTCCAGGTGTGGGGTGGGGAGACCGGCATCAGAGGAAACAGGCCATGCCAACCCAGAAGAAGCCTCCCTGCAGGGATAAGCTCCTGGGGGCTGCCAACCTTGCTAACCTGAGGGAGTCAAGGAAGGATTCCTGGAGGCAGGGATGAATGAGCTTTTTCAAAGGAAGAACACTTCCGGTCCAGAAAGGCCTGCTAAAGCAGAGAGGACCACAGCAGATGGAGTCTGCGTCTGGGCAGCGAGCAGGAGGCAGGGCAAGCGTGGGACCCCATGGTTCTGAGTCCTGGAAGTCAAGTGTCCAGCAGACTGGAAGGGTGTGCTCACCCCTCGGGACTCCCCACCGTCTGCAGAATGACATCCAAACTCCTTATCTGGGCCCCTAAAACCCCCAAGGCCTGTGCCCTCCCTGCCTCCTCTGCCTCACTTGCCACCAACTCAGGACTCACCCTTTATGTTATTTCTAGAAGCCTGCAACCCCCAGACAATGCCTGTCAGGCCTTTGCATTCATGCCCTTCCCCTTCAAAAAGCACCTGTCTAATGAACTCCTAAGAGCTAAGGCTGGGATCTCGTCCCCCCAGCACATGTGTCCCAGCCCTCCTGCCCCAGGCAAGGGCCTGGTGCTCCCACATGGCCCCGTATTGGCCTGGGAGGCCCACAGCACAGCACCGGGTGAAGCTTCCACAATGTGCTTCACTGCCTGTTTCGCTGGATGGCTCAGATATTTGACTTTCATTCCCAAGCCCCTGGCACACAGTTGGCATCCAGTAAGCATGCCATGCGTGAGGGCCATCAGCGTGAACCCAGTGTTCTAAAGTCAGCTGTCTCCTGGATTGACCCCACACATCATGTCCACCCATGGCTGCCACCCAGTAGACAGCTGGTAACGGATGTTTAACTGATCCCAGAGAGCCTCCCAGGAAGCTGCAGCCTAGCTCGTGGCTGGTATCTTGGAAGGTACTAGTCAGATCTCATTGGCTAAACAAAAATCACCCCGACTCCATACCTGAAATTCTACCATTGGAGAGTCACTTCTTTGAAGCTTGCTAGTTTTCAAGAACAGCCTATGGAAATGCAAACTGCCCTGGAACAAGATCCAATTTTAAGTGGTTTTCATATAAAAAGTTCCTTTCTCTAAATCAAGGTGGATAGTATGGAGAGGGATGGAGGGAGCAGGAGGAGGAAAGCAAGGTGCCCAAAACTCGGTGCTGCCAGCTGTCCCTGGCTGTTACTGCTAAGGACATACCCGACTGATAAAAGGAGCATTTCTGCTAAGGACATACCCTACTGATAAAAAGAGCATGTCTGCTGCTTGTTCCTGCACTTCGTGGTTTCTTGGCATGACACTGTGTGCAGAATTAAGTGTCTTTGCCATGTGCTGTCTGCTCTTCCCCCTCTCCTTTTGATGACTCTCTCCAAGACACAATCAATCAAGCCTCTTTTGTTCCCGTGGCCTTTTGCAGACTTCCGGAGAGGAAATGAGAAAGCTCTTTAAAGCCCAGTCTACATGGAGCCTGCAAATCCAATCATGGTCTCCCTGCCAGCCCCCACTGTGGCCTGGCTTTGTGAGACCAGGTGCCACAGGTGGGCTTGGTTCTAGGTTCCTTGGCCAGGACTGTCCCTGGAAAGATACTCAAGGATGTCCCCAGCCCATGTGGGAGGCCAGGGTGCCACATGAGATTTCCTTGCACCAGAGAGTCCTCCAAGATGGCAAGAAGTTGCAGAGGAGGTGACAGGTGTAGGCATCTCTTGGTCACCAGGCTGCTAGGCAAGGTCATTACTGGGAGCCAGGTCCCCTGCCCCAGAACTGATGATTGTGAAGCTGTGTGCCCCAAATTTGCGCATGGAAGAGGTGCTCCAGGCTTTCTCTTGAGCCTGCATCCCATGACTCTTTGCAGTGTGCTGCTTGCTGTCTCCCCCTCTCCTTTCGATGGCCTCCCCAACAAGTCTTTCCGATCAATGGTCCACTGATGGGGACAGTCTGCCAAGGGAGCCTGCCAGGTAGGAGAGCCTCATGGAGGTCCCAGGGATTGTAAGAGAACCTGCAGTCAACCTCCTAACCCACTCAGGAATCCTCTGCAGCAGCAGTTCTCAACTGGGAGTGAATTTGCCACCAGGGGACATTTGGCAATATCTGGAGACATTTTTGACTGTCTCCAAATTGTGCTAGTGGTGGCCAGTGGGTTGAGACCAGGGATGCTGGTAGATATCCTGGAGTGACCAGGACAGTCCCCACAACAGAGAATTATGCAGCCAGAATGTCCATGATGCCAAAGTTGAGAAACCCTCACCCAGCATATTCTAGGCACTGTCATGCAGGCTTTGAGCGAATATCCTCCCGGGGATGGAGGTCTCACCACCTTAAGCTGTAAAGAGGCAGTGGTGCATACTGCATCTAAAGCCTGGGTCAGCCTCTTGCTGCAAACTGTGGGCAACTGACTCAGCTTCACCACACCTTGGTATCTTGTCATGGAAAATGGAGCTAACAATTTGATGTTCCAGGATTGCTATGAATGAGTTCATGAAAAAAAAAAAAAAAAAAAAAAAAAACATGTAGTACTGTACCCCACACACTGAAGGCACTTAAACCAAAGGAGGCCTGCTCAGGCGTTTCTGGTTTTAAAATATACTGAAGAGTAGAACTCCAGCTATCCCTGGAGGAAGTCTACCACCTGCCATAAAACACCTGCTAAGTCCCTGGCCTGCCTCAGTGACACTGTCACAGGTAAGAAGAAACATGTAAGATGTTCACTGCAGGGTTAAGTACACTCATTAAACCCTGACAACACCCCACATGTTTAACGGGAGGGAAATAGTTCTTAATATACTGCTATCATAGCAAGACAACGGGACCGTACTGTGCCTATTTTAGGTTATTATTATAAAGACTTCGAGAAATACAGAAATGTTTAAGATCACACGTAAGTGAAAATAAAACAAAATTGCACACACACTATAACTCCAACTAGGAAAATGAACTATATGTACAAGGGAGACAGTATATAAGAAAAAACATTGTGTTTGAATAATGGGATTTTGAGTTATGCCAGAAATGTTGGTAATGTTCTTTTTTTTTTTGAGATGGAGTCTTACTCTGTCACCAGGCTGGAGTGTAGTGGTACAATCTCAGCTCACTACAACCTCTGCCTCCCAGGTTCAAGCCATTCTCCTGCCTCAGCCTCTCGAGTAGCCAGGACTACAGGTGTGTGCCACCACACTCGGCTAATTTTTGTATTTTTAGTAGACACAGGGTTTTCCTATGTTGTTCAGGCTGGTCTCGAACTCCTGACCTCAGGTGATCCATCCGCCTCAGCCTCCCAAAGTGCTGGGATTACAGGCATGAGCCACTGCGCCTGGCCGGTAATGTTCTTTAATGTAAAAGGTTATTCTGCTTTTTCCATTAAAATGCTACTTATTAATAAATATAGAGAAAATATTAGGAGAAACTATAAATCTAGCCTGACTCCTGACCTGAAGGGAAAGAGTGTAGGAAAAATCTCAGAAGTTGACTGTGTGCTCCGCCAGTCCCAGGGGGAGCATCCTGGGCCTCAGAATGGGAGGAGGGGGCTGCTGCTCTGACCCTGGCAGGGCGAGGGAGGAGAATCTGCCTCTGCCCACCTGGTTTTGGCCCCTAAGCCCCAGTCTCATTCCTCCTGGGAGCTATGACCACCACCCTATCAGAGGCCATTTCTCCTCAGCCCTCCCCACTCACAGTACTGGCCCTCAGTGCTAGGCAGTGATGGTGGAGCAGAACCAGGCCAGGCCGGGCAGCAACTGAAGGCCAGGGGCATGGCTCGTACTCTCTCATCTCAGCCTCCCACCAGGCCCAGAAGCAGGGAAAGCTCGTGTCTCCTTTTACAGACTATGGAACAAGGGCAAAGAAAGGTTTACGCCCAGGGCCCATGCAGAGTGGAAGAGACATGGGAGCTGACGTGATGAAGCCTCAGGGCTCGGATGCTGGAGGCAGAGAGTTGAGCCAGATCGCAGCCCCAGAGCAGCTGGGGCCGCCAAGACTATGACCCTGACATTCATGGACAGAGGTGGGGTGGGGTCACCTCACTGGCCTCCAGAAGCTGTAACACAGCTCAGAGACACGACAGAAAGCCTCCCAGAGAGACTTCACAGGACATCTCTGGGAGACGAGAGAACCACATCTCCAATAAACATGCATCAGACTGGCAAGCTCCAGAGTTCCAGGCTGGAAACGACCTAGGACTGGCTCTGCCACTTACCAGCTGGGAACCTGGGTGGCAGGCTTCACGTCTCCAGGGTGCAGCTGGTGTCTCTGTAGCGTAGTGGACAGAGATACCATCTATTGCATAGGACACCCGCCATGGGGCCAGAGGCCTCCCCACCAGCCATGTCCCTCATCCCACACCACTCTGCCTGCTGGAAACTCCCTCCTCCTGCTGGGAAGGGGAGCGAATGACACACCTCCACACTGCTGGAAAAACTCCCACAGGTCAGCCTGGAGCTGTGCTGAGCTTCCCTCTCTCCTTCCTTCCTCCTTCCCTCCCTGTCTTCCTCCCTTCCTTCCTCCTTTCACGTTGGGCAAGGGTCCCCACATATCAGTGGGAATGGCGGTCTCTTGCTTCTCAGCAAGAAAGAGGGGAAGATCCCTGCTCCCAGGACAGGGCGAGCTCCCAGCCCCCAGCTGGAGCTCGGCAAGTGGACCTTCTTGGTCACAAGACATCTGCTCATCTGAATTCAAGAAGAGTCTGCCTTCCAGCTGAAGGGGGCGTTATGGGTGTGTGTGGCATACCCGCCCACATGCTCACTCCAGGCTTCCCTCTTCAGTGATAACTGCTAAGTAAGACCTGAGTAATAGATGCCTTTCTGAGAACCGAGAAACCCAAAGGTATTTATGTGCCATGATAAAAAAAAAAAAAAAAAAAAAAAAAGAAAACACAACCTGCTGCACTGAATCCACATTCCTCCACCATGCAGTGATGTCTACAGGGCTGCAAAAGAATGTGGGTGTTGTTTTCTTCCTCCATTTGCCTAAACACAAACACACCCGTGACACATACACACACTCAAACACGCACTCACACACGTATACACTCCCTGAGCTGCCACAGCTCAGACCTGCACTCTCCGGGGCTGGGAAGGAGAACAGAACCCGGGGCTGCCAGTCCTGGCCGGGGAAGGAGGATGCTGGAGTGGTTAGGAGCAAGGCTGAAGGGGTCAGGCCGCCCTAGAGTCTGACCCAGGCCCTGTCTTAATCTGCTGTGTGCCCTTGGGCAAGGTAATTAACTTTTCTGTACCTCAGTTTCCTCCCTGTGAATAGATAATGGATATGGCATGCCTAGCACAGAGAAAGCCCTCCGTAAATGTCAACCATTATTATGACTGAACCACAAGAGTCTAAATCCTCTTGCTGGGCAGGGATTGGGCCCAAACCCTCTGGGCAATGGTTCCTATCTCTTGGGCCATGTTACCAGCAGATCCATCCTAGTTCCTTCTCCAAGTCAGGTGTGTGGACTTTGCGGCACATTTGCTGTCAAGCACCACCATGCTCAACACCTGCACCTTGCAAGCCTGTCCTCGGTGGCCTGTTAGGCCAGGAACGAACTGCAGGAGGTCCTGGCCCTACTGCCCAGCACTGGCCAGGAGCTCACACACACCCTTGTGTAAGATCCTTTGTCAGCAGGATTTCAAAGGTCTGCCTTAGGAGGCAATGGGACCTGCTGGCCTTTCCAGAGAGGACCTTGAAAAAACAGCTCAAGCCTCCTGAGTCACAGTTTCCTGATCTGCAAAATGGAATGATGATACTGCAGACTTCACAGGGTGGGGAGATGTCCATCTGTCTGTCTGTAAAGGTTTCCCAGGAGCCGATGTACATAAGTACTCCAGGCAGTGCAGGCTCATGACAGTGCACAGCGGATATTACCTTGGTTTTATTTTACATGGGAATGGTGTGGGTATATAGGGAGGGGAAGTTTACGCTCTTCCTTGCTTTCCCTGCCCTGAGAGCCTGGCTCCTGAGACAGCCATGCTGGGGCCTCTTAACTCAAATTTTCCACTGTCCGATTTCCCCTGAAGCATCCCCAATCCCATCTGCCAGGCAAGCCTGGTGGCCCAAGTGACTAGATCAACCCAGGGTTACACCTTCCCCTGGTTCAATCCAGCACTTCCACTGGCAAAGCCGGAAGCAAGCCAACCCGGTGGCTTCCCTGTCTCAGCTTCAGGAGCAAGACAAGCAGGCCAGAGGCCATGGGTGTGCCAGGTTCTCCAGCACTTACCTGGCCATGTGGAAGGTCTCTGTGCCCTGCCTACCTGCACAGGCCCCCAGCCTGCTGTATACGCCCTGGGCACAGACAGCTAGACAGGTCCTAGGGTGACTCCACCCTGTCTCACCCCACCAGCCACGTGGAATCTGCAGCTCCTGCCTGCCTGCCACTCGGATGCCGCAGAACTCGAGCACAGCACCTGCCCTCGCCGTTCACACGCCCCGTCACACAGTCCTGCGCCACATCACCTGCCCCGGGAACCTGGCAGGTAACCCACCGTGCCCCTAATTGTTTTCTCTGGCTGTGTGTGGGTGATGGCATAAGCTGCAGGGACTGAATCGGGACCAACGACGGGAGCACTCTGAGTCACAGGAAAGGAGGGACGCTGTGAGGAGTTAACGTCGAGTTCTGAGATAAAGGAAGAGGAGGAGGAGTGGGCCAGGAAGCCTGGGGCTGCCAAGGAATGGGGCATCTCACAACATAGGGAGGACAGTTGGGAGCAAGGAGGCCAGGACAGCCCTGCCAGCCCCTACTTTCTTGGCCATCAGCTGTGGGGGCTGCAAGGCTTCAGCAGCAGAACTCATCAGTTGAGTGGCAGCGGCTCTGTTTACAGTGGGTACTGGGCCACCTTCCCTCCTCCAAACAAAAACAAGCCCTGCCCCATCACAACAACCATGCTGAGCCAGCCGCACGCTGCCAACCCCATGTTCGACGCCACCAGCACAGCTGGGCCTAGCCGGGTGGAGGCTGCCTGCCCCCACATGGCCTCCCAGCAACTTCTGTACCCCCAGTGAGTCTCCGCGCTCCCACTCTGACCACACTGGGCTCTGCACCCCAGCCTGGGATTCAATGGCCCAAGTCTACACCCCAGATGCAAGTCCTCAACAGCCAAGTCTCAGGCAGCAGAAACCCTGGGCCACTCATCACTGTCCCCCCAAACAAGTAGCCCCCCAGAGGCAATGTCTGCCAAGACCCCCCAAGCTTTCCTCCAGTCGCTGCTGCACTTGCCTGCCGCGGTCCTCCCTGCTGCCCTCCTCCCTGCCGTGCTCCTCCCTGCCACGCTCCTCCCTGCCGCGCTCCTCCCTGCCGCACTCCTCCCTGCCGCGCTCCTGCCTGCCGCGCTCCTCCCTGCCGCGCTCCTCCCTGCCACACTCCTCCCTAGGCTGTGCGGGCGCACATGTCAGGTCTGCATATCCACACCACCCCCTGAGCCTGCAGCCCACAGGGCACTGGAAACAGGGACTGGTGCCACCGCCTCCCTGTCCATCATCTCGTTCAGACACGCCCTCACCCCCAAACACGCCCACTCCATCTCCCACACTCACTCACACACGGCTTCTCACACATCTCCTTGGACTCACAGGAACTCACACACTCACCCTCACTCACACATGGAGACTCAAACTCACATAGCACACACACTGACATACACTGGCTCACGCTTACGCACACGTGTACAATTTCACACACATGCACAGTCACATGTTCCTAAAGACACAGCCTAGTTCCCACTCACATTCATCCACTCGCACATCATACACATACTCAAAAAGCCATGCACTCACACACACGCGTGCACACAGCTCCACTGACAGCACTGTCCCCTGCCCCACGTCAGGTGCCCACCTCTCACTGCTGGGGAGGTGGCAGGGGGGTCCTTCTGGAGACAGGAGCTTCCAGCTGTGAGAGGAGGGAGTTTGCAGGTGGGAGTGGCCCTGGCCCAGGGCTCCCCACGCAGTTCCCTGGGCCTTCTGCTCGCTGCACTCACTGGGTAGCTCAAAGGCAGTCCCCAGCCCGCTGGAGCCTTCCCTCAAGCCCCTACTTGGCCCTCTGGCTCCTCTCAGGAGAACGCCGGCTAGGATGCCTCTGCCCCGGCTCAGCCCGAGGCCTCCACAGCCCCCCACCCGGCTGCTGCCTCTGCCCTCGCAGCCTCACAGGGAGAGCTGGACTGGAGAACCGGAGCCCAAGGACAATCCTGCATCCCGGATCGTGGTGAGGGCCCCCTGCATCCCACCCTCCTAGTGGGATGACCCCAGCTTCCACCCAAGGCTTCCTGTGGTGCCCCCACCCAATCAGACCCCACTCCACTGCCCAGGCAAATGTGTCTAGGGCAAGGGAGGGGCTTGAGGCAGAGGGAGGGCTAGGAGTCTACTGGGAACCCAGAAGAAAAATATGCGTCTACACAGCCACCAAACACGCCAGAGCAAGCAGGCAGGCTAGACTCAGCACACCCTGGACCTCACTCACAACCAGGCGTCCCAGAGCCCCAGAGCCCACTGGGCCTCCCCTTGGAAGTTGACGGACAGGAAGGAGTCAGGAGCTGGGTTCCAAAGCTAACAGAGCCTCTTACGAGCTGTGCAACCCAACTTCTCTGAGCCTCAGCTTCCCATCTAGAAAGTGGGCACACCTGTCCCATGTTGGGAAGATGAAATGTGTCAATATGTGTCAAGGCCCAATGCCCAGAAGGTGCTCCATGTCATCGCCTCCTGCCATCCCATCCCTCACCTGCCCAGGCACCTGGGGGTGGCTCAGGAGTTTCCATCCCTGGAAAAACAGCATCCAGTTCAAAGGGCTAGGCGGGGCCCTGCCTTGCTGATGGGATCATCCCAGCCCCTGGGCAGGCTAAGCCCAGGCAAGGGATTCGTGCCAGCCAGGGCAAGAGCGTTAGAGGAGGCCTGGGATTCACGGCCGCAGAACGCAAAGGGATGGGAGCCCAGGGGAAGGCCGGGTCTGCTGCTCCTTGGCTGATGCCTCCTGCCCATCCCCTGTGCCCCTGTATGACATGGCATAAGGGATCTGCCAGCCTCACATTCCCCCAGAGGAAAGCTCCCCTTCCCACCTCATCGGTGAGGAGGCTCTGATAGCATGCCCACTCTCATGGTCCAAACCCAAGTCCACAGAGTGTTCCAGACCCCAGGCTCTCTCTAGCGCTTTGCTCTCCTGCCCTGGAGGATCAGGTTTTTTAACTAGAAAGGCCATTCCCTAACTAAGCAAACCAGGGGCCCTTAATTACTCTGGGGGGTACTCTCCTTAGTGAGAACCCTTCAGTGCTCTGCTGAGAAGTGCATGGGGAAGCAAAATGCCTCCACCCCGAGGCAGGCACGGGGGGCTCCTCCAAATGCCGAGAAGGGCGTCTCGCCACCTCGGGAGCACTAGCGCACTGTTCGCATCAGAAGCCATCCAGCAGGCACACGTGAGACCACCACCAACTACCCCTGATGGACTCCACTGAACGGCGCCGGGAGAGGTGAGGCTACATAAATAACACACGCGTCACGAAGCATAATTATTAAATGTTGTCATTTCGGAAGAAAATTAATTAGCAATAGCTGTAGCTGTCTTGTGTCTGCTTAAGCAGCGTGCATCTCAATTAAAATTTAATTGCCACAGCTTCAATCACAGCAGGTTAAATGGCTTGAAATGCTGAGCGGGTCCATATCTACACAAAGCTTAAATTAGTGTGGAGTGGAGGAGCTGTCACAGAACGGGAGGTGACAGGCAGGAAAGTGGGCAAGACAACGAGGTCCCGGCACACCCATGTCCCTATGTCGACCAGTCCTGGCGAGGGGCAGCATTTCCAAGCGTGGAGATGGACATGGAGGATGCTTCCTGGACCACCCACACAGACTAGCTCTTGGGAAAAGAGATTTTAAGGCTGGCATGAGTCTAGTGGGCTCTCATGGGAACCCGGGCTTTAGGCAGGGGCCCACATCACAGAATAGGATCTGGGGTGCAAAGGCTGGCAAACAGCTGACAGTGTGCCACCCCTCAGAGGAAGCAAAGGTCTCAGGCAAGGACTGCCAGTTCCCATGCCAATGGAGTCATGCAGCAGGGCTGGCAAGACTGGGGCAATAGGGAGCGGTGAGGACTGTGGCAAACTGGAGCACACAGGCCTTGTCAAAAGCAGACAGATGCTGCTTCCCTGTGTCCAGCTCTTCCCGTACAAGGATGAGGACCCAGTAAACCAAATCCTCAAAAAAGTCAAGAATAAGGGTTTTATTTCAATTTTCCTGTATATTAAAACAGCCTGGTGAGAGCCAGGCCATGGGTTACCAATTTTCCACTTCCTGTCTAGGAATTTGTGCAAATAAATACACACAAGAAGGTGTCATCTTAGATAGTAAATTAGTGGCTGCCAGGATGGGGAGAGACTGCTAATAGGTATAGGGTTTTTTGAGAGGGTGATAATAATGTTTAGAACACTTAGATACGTGGTGATAGTGGTTTAGATAGTGGTGGTGGTTATACAGCTTTGTTAATATTCTTAAAATCACTGAATTGTACACTTTAGGAAAGTGAATTTTACGGTATGTGAATTACATCTCAATAAAGCAGTTATTTACAAAAACAGCAGGGAGGGGATGCAGTCTTTACCTCAAATGCACCCACAGCTGCCAAATTTCTCAGCAGAGCATCTTTCACTAGTATTTGTCATCGGCGAATGGAAGGCCCAGTTCAGCCGGGCTCTGAGTTGAGATCTGGACAGACAGCAGGGCAGCCACATCCACACTGCCTCCAGTGCACTTCTCAATCCTCACATCCTATCGGGGTGCCTGCTCCTCACCTTGAAATTGGGTTGTTTGTAAGTGAAGGATGGTGGATGATGGGAGGGAGGGAAGAAAGGAGGGAGGAAACCAGAGAGGGAGGGAGGGTGGGAGGGAAGGAAGGAAGGAAGGAAGGAAGGAAGGAAGGAAGGAAGG